>NC_079536.1:12902235-12919735 GCF_003711565.1 Takifugu flavidus | reverse complement strand
TGAACCAGGGTGTTGTGGCTCCGCCCAGACCTCGTCCAGGGTTGAACCAGGGTGTTGTGGCTCCGCCCAGACCTCGTCCAGGGTGGACCAGGCTGTTCTGGCTCCGCCCAGACCTCGTCCAGGGTTGGACCAGGCTGTTCTGGCTCCGCCCAGACCTCGTCCAGGGTTGGACCAGGCTGTTCTGGCTCTGCCCAGACCTCATCCAGGGTTGAACCAGGGTGTTGTGGCTCCGCCCAGACCTCCTTTAGGGTTGGACCAGGGTGTTCTGCTTCGCCCAGACCTCGTCCAGGTTGGACCAGGCTGTTCTGGCTCCGCCCAGACCTCGTCCAGGGTTGGACCAGGCTGTTCTGGCTCTGCCCAGACCTTGTCCAGGGTTGGACCAGGGTGTTCTGGCTCCGCCCAGACCTCGTCCAGGGTGAACCAGGGTGTTGTGGCTCCGCCCAGACCTCCTTTAGGTTGGACCAGGGTGTTCTGGCTCCGCCAGACCTCCTTTAGGGTTGGACCAGGCTGTTCTGGCTCCGCCCAGACCTCGTCCAGGGTTGGACCAGGCTGTTCTGGCTCCGCCCAGACCTCGTCCAGGGTTGGACCAGGGTGTTCTGGCTCCGCCCAGACCTCGTCCAGGGTTGGACCAGGCTGTTCTGGCTCCGCCCAGACCTCGTCCAGGGTTGGACCAGGGTGTTCTGCTCCGCCCAGACCTCCTTTAGGGTTGGACCAGGCTGTTCTGGCTCCGCCCAGACCTCGTCCAGGGTTGGACCAGGCTGTTCTGGCTCCGCCCAGACCTCGTCCAGGGTTGGACCAGGGTGTTCTGGCTCCGCCCAGACCTCCTTTAGGTTGGACCAGGCTGTTCTGGCTCCGCCCAGACCTCGGGCTCGTAAAGGCAGTCGGCTGGAGGATTTAATGGCCGTTTCCTCTCAGAAGGTTCAGATCAAACAGAGATTACAGAAGCTGCTAGTGTGGGAGATGAGGAAGGAAAAGATCAGCAGTGGCAACAGCGGAGATGAAGATCAGCAGACAATAAAGGCTTCACCTCACATTATGGGATGTCTTACTCAAACACAGGACATTGGAGGGTTTGTGGTGCCAGACTGGAGTCATCTAGGACAAATCTGATCATGTGGAAGCAACGTGGAGGTTCTGCTGGAGAACGTCCTGGTCATCACAGGAAGCAGATTGTGGGTCTGATCTGTATCTCAGCAGTCAAGTCCATGTCTCCTCCCAGAGGGACATGCCTGAGCACCTCCCCAGGGAGGCCTCCAGGAGCGTCCTGACCAGGTGCCTGACCCACATCAACGGGCTCCTTACGTGTCTGAGTCCAGACACCTCACCGAAGAAGCTCATCTCTACTGCTTGTGTTGGCCATCTTGTCCTGGGGTCATGAACAAAGCTCCTGAACCCAACTGAGGCTTGGAACCGAGGCTGATGGGCTCAGCTCGTCCTTCCTCCAACAGACCACCCTACTACAGATGCTGCCCTGCTCCTTCAGTGCTCAGTGAGCTTAAGAGGAAACCACCATGGACAACGGCAGAGATGAGACCCTCAGGCCTCCGAATCGGACCCCCACCAAGCCGGCTGTGGAACCAAAGCAGCTCTGGAGGAGTCCAACCCTTACAGGGAACCAACTCAACTCTGCTGCTGATGAGAACCCAGGTCACACCCCTACAAGACTGGAGGGTCCCACGTCCCTGGAGAGCCCTGCACAGGTCTTCATGAGTAGACTAGTTGGACAAACTCCCATCCAGCAGCCCAACCAATGTGAAGAGCTGGTCCATTGTTCCACCCCTGGACAGAAACCACATGGGTCCACCTGAACCATGTCTAGTGACCCTTTTCTAGTTTTCTTGAACTTTTCCTCCAGGTTTCAGCAGGTTCAGGGAGGTCCACTGGACTACTCTGGTCTGTCCTCCCAGACTGATGGACAGCAGGATCCCACTGTCCTGTCCTGAGGATGCATCACCCTGGACGAGTATTGATTGGTTCTGCTCCGTGGCCTTGATACATCATGTCATGTGTTTAGCGAGCAGGGTCCAGGATGTAAGCACTTCCCTTTAAAACGACCATTAAAGAGATGCCCGGTGTGTGTGTGCGTGTGTGTGTGTGTGTGTGTGTGTGTGTGTGTGGGGGGGGGGGGGTCGATCAGCTCATCCCGTCCATCAGACAACACGTCTCCATCATGACTCATGCTGACGGGTCCCTGCTGGACCAACGGCAGCAGATTCATCACTTCCAGAGCTGAACTCTGAAGATAATCCCGAGGGATTTGGCCCCGGGGGGTCCAAGCTCTGACAGCTCCTGGCCCTTCCTGCTCAGTCAAGACCACTAACAGACACTAATGTGTCCACATCCAAAGTCAACGTTACACTTTAGGACAGTGAAAACTCAAACAGTCCCTCGGAATTCCACACCCCCCCAACAACCCGACATCGGTTGTTGGGACTTTTGGGACAAATTAATTCAAAATCAACCCTAAAATACCACAGGAACAGGAAGCAGGAACGAGTTCTGGCACTGCCCACTCTCCACTCAGAGGAACAATGTCAAACAAAGTCTGCTTGTTTGGCCAGAGAAGCCACGATGGGAGTGCGTCGTTCTGCTCCGTCCCCCTATCCAACACCCCGCCCCATTCCAGGGCCCCATTCCAGGACCCCCACCCAGGAGGACCCACCCAGGAGGACCCACCTGAACTTTGTTAGGTCAGGAATTTTGCTGTAAATGAGGCTCAGGTGCCTCCTGTTTGCATTGATCATCCTTGAGATGTTTCTGCAGCTTAATTGGAGCCCACCTTGATCGGCCCTGAATTGGAAGGGCCCCACAGGTGAGTGTGCACATCAGAGCACGCTCACCTGCACGACCCAAGCATGACATCAAAGGAACTGCCTTGAGCTGCACATCTGAGGAGAAGGCTGCAGGAACACTTTGAATGTCCCCATGATCCGTAACAGGACGACGGGGGGGACCACCAGGTCTCCTCCTAGAGCAGGCCGACCATCAAACTGAGCGATCGCAGGAGAAGGGCCTTAGTCAGGGAGGTGACCAAGAACCTGATGGTCACTCTGTCCACAAGGACCACCATCTCCCCAGCAGTCCCCCCGTCAGCGCTATAAGGGGGCGCGGCCCATGGGAGCCCCCCTGGCTCTGGTCTGACAAACAAAATTGTTTGTCCTCCTCTCCTCTCCTTCTTCAGTGGCCAGACTGGGACCATGACGCAGGACAACCTTCTCCAGTGGCCCAGACTGGGACCATGACGCAGGACAACCTTCTCCAGTGGCCCAGACTGGGACCATGACGCAGGATAACCTTCTTCAGTGGCCCAGACTGGGACCATGACGCAGGACAACCTTCTTCAGTGGCCCAGACTGGGACCATGACGCAGGACAACCTTCTTCAGTGCCCAGACTGGGACCATGATGCAGGACAACCTTCTCCAGTGGCCCAGACTGGGACCATGACGCAGGATAACCTTCTCCAGTGGCCCAGACTGGGACCATGACGCAGGACAACCTTCTTCAGTGGCCCAGACTGGACCATGACGCAGGACAACCTTCTCCAGTGGCCCAGACTGGGACCATGACGCAGGACAACCTTCTCCAGTGGCCCAGACTGGGACCATGACGCAGGATAACCTTCTTCAGTGGCCCAGACTGGGACATGACGCAGGACAACCTTCTTCAGTGCCCAGACTGGGACCATGATGCAGGACAACCTTCTTCAGTGGCCCAGACTGAGACCATGACGCAGGACAACCTTCTTCAGTGGCCCAGACTGGGACCATGACGCAGGACAACCTTCTTCAGTGGCCAGACTGGGACCATGACGCAGGACAACCTTCTTCAGTGGCCCAGACTGGGACCATGACGCAGGACAACCTTCTTCAGTGGCCCAGACTGAGACCATGACGCAGGACAACCTTCTTCAGTGGCCCAGACTGGGACCATGACGCAGGACAACCTTCTTCAGTGGCCCAGACTGGGACCATGACGCAGGACAACCTTCTTCAGTGGCCCAGACTGAGACCATGACGCAGGACAACCTTCTTCAGTGGCCCAGACTGGGACCATGACGCAGGACAACCTCCTTCAGTGGCCCAGACTGGGACCATGACGCAGGACAACCTTCTTCAGTGGCCCAGACTGAGACCATGACGCAGGACAACCTTCTTCAGTGGCCCAGACTGAGACCCCTCTGGAGAGTCCTGATGGAGAACGAGGAGGAAACCTCCCCAGACGGCTCTACCAAGCTTCTGGCGTCACCTTCAGACCTGAGGTTGAATCGCTGCCCACGTATCGAGCAGAAGCTGTGAGGTGGTGAAGGAGGGCAGGAAGATGGACGAGATCATGAAGGCTGGACTGTGAGGGGAGCTGGGCCAACAGGAGCTTCCTGGAGCGGCCCGGTCCCTGGAACTGAAGAGGCCTCAGAAAGAAGAGAACATGGAGTGGAGCTACAGAACGGTTTTATTAGCATGCTACAGACATGACGCAGATACAATGGAGGAAAAACAGAAGCCACTGGGCTTCCTTGCAAAACAATGCGTCCTTTTGTGTCTCATCAGCTCGGAGAGCCTGAGTGAGGAGGAAGGTGTCCACAGCTAGCAAGGCCTTGGAGGGACGCAGGGCTCTCACACACATCAACGACTTGCTGAAAACAAATGTAAGGAAAGACTAAAGGCACCATACTTTGGTCCGGCCGAGCAGCCCCGCCAACACAACACCAGGATGGACTCGCCGCGGCACCTGCTGATGTGGCTGATGTTGGCCTCGCAGCATGATATGTGACCTCACAGGAAACCAAAGGGAACGAGACCAGCCTCACCACGCTGGTGGAACCACAGCGTTCAAGTCAAGCTGCCCCCCCCAGCCACAAACCTACTGGTGAACCCACACACTACAAAGACGCTACAGGCTGGTTGGTGGCAGAGCTTCCATGTGCCTCAGAAGCATCAGAGAGGAGCCAAAGTCGTGTCCACCTGGAGAAAGAGCTGATGTCCAGTAAGGCACAGTTACTGTAGCTGTTCGCCTAAACGTAGAACTGAAAACGGATGTCTGAGCAACCATCACACAGGGGACAATCAATCATGTCAGGGTCGTTTTTTTTGCTTTACACACAAATACAGAGGTGAAGAGGAGCCGGCACACCACGGGGCTCTTTAGATGATGCAGGTGGGAGGGTCCAGAAGCTCTCACGGAATGACACGGTCACCAAAACCGCCAGAACACAAGTGCTTAGATGGTCGTGGTCCCCTCAGTGTCCAGACAGTTCCAGAAGGTTCCAGCAGGAAAACTTGAGCTTAGATGGTGGACTTGGAGAAGGAGACCCTCAGGTGCTGGTTGCCCCCCATGTTGTAGTTGTGAAGGTCAATTAAGGCCTGGATGGCCTCCTCCACCGTCGACATCTGAATCAGCGCCATTTTGCGGTCCCTGCAAGAAGAGCCGGGCGTTAGTCTGTGGAGAGAGGCCCGTGTGGCGCTGGCGTGGGGTCTACCTACTGGAAGAACTTAAAGGCCTTGACGGTGCCCCCCGTGTTGGAGAAGAGCAGCCGCAGGTCGTCCTCGGTCACGTTCTGTCTGTAAACAAGATCCCAGTCAAGGTTAGAGACAGGCAGGTGGAGCGGGAGAACCCCAGCAGGAGCCCAGCTCCTGAGGACTGGGCCTTGGGCTGCCGGCCCCGGTACCTACGGGATGTTGGACAGGTGCAGGGTGGCAGACGGAGGAAAGATGTTCTGGAAGTTCTTGGAACCAGGCTTCTTGAAGCGATGCAGCGGAGAGTTGGCGTAGTCTTTGGTGAGCCCCTGGTCGTCCAGGCCGTCCCGGGGCAGCGCCACCGACTGGTGCTTGGACAGGGTCACGCGGATGATCTTCCCGTACATCTTTTGGCCGTTGAGGTGGCTCATCGCTGTGGACACACGCAACAGAAGCCCTCACTAGGACGGGCCACCAAACGGGAAGCAGAGAGCAGCTAAAGCGGGCCGGTTCTGCTCACCCAGCTGGGCCTGGTTGGCGTCCGACATCTGGATGAGCGCGCTGTCTTTTTTATTGTAAAGAATTTTCACCCTCTGGACATCACCGTACACTCCTGGATTAGAGTCACGGCAGGAGGAGAAGAGGTGAAGGTGGAGAAAAAGCAGAGAGTTAGAAATAAATAAAAGGTGTGCGATGAAGACAAGGACAAAAAAGACAAGAAGAGAGAGAGAGAGAGAGAGAGAGGGAGAGAGGGAGAGAGGGAGCGTCTGACAGTAGTCAGAGCCACAGACAGGTCAGGAGGAGCAGTAAAGAGAGAAGAGACACCCTCTAAACATACGTCTCAGGCTGGGTCAGAGACTAACGACTCACAGCATGCAAACAGAAGGACTGGACCCGTGCATTAGCAGATTACTGGCCGAGTTTAGAGCAAAGGCAGGAACATTAACCCAAACCAGTCACAGGGGGCCAAAAGGTCACCATGCAGCCATACGGGCTACTGGGTGCAAATTATAATCAACAATAATAAGAATCAATCTCTGACAGAGTGAAAATTGAACAAACAGAAGAAAGAAGAAAGAGTGGAGAGAGAGAGAGAGAGAGGGAGAGAGAGAGAGAGAGAGAGCTAACGATAACATACCGAAGAGGGTAAACAGACTTTGGGGCGTAACCATCTTTAGAGGGAGAGAAGAGCAACAAGCAGCGTGAGACAGGTAGAGAGGTAGAAGAGTCGGAGCGGAGCGGAGGTAGAGATGGACAGATCGATCCAGAACGGAGGTAGGTAGGAGAAATGGTGGTTTTTGTTTCCCCCGGAGAGTGATGGAGGTGGTGGGTCATGTAAGGGAGCAGGTGGTGGAGGAGGAGACATGGAGGGGCAGTTAATGGAGGAGGAGGAGGAGGAGGAGGAGGAGCGTTTGAGGTCCCACATCACCATATGAGGTGGAGGCAGATGGGTGAAGGGGCAGGAGGGGTGGGTGGGTGGGTGGGTGGGGGGAGAGAGATGGGGTGAGTGGGGAGGCAAATGCAATTTTGGGGGGAAAAAATAAAATTAAAAGTGAGGAGGGGGAGGGACAAAAAATAAAATATAGGTCAGTACACTGGAATAATGCAGGTCGTTTGCTCAGATAATGGCTTGGATCAATGTTTTCTTTCAAAATACAGCAAATAAGTCAAGTCCAAAAGTGTCTTTCACCCTGGACAAGCAGAGGCTGAAGGAACATGTCAAAACAGAACAAAAGGGAGCAATTTCAAACCAGAACATGGCATCGAACACAACATGCACCATCTGAAGATCTACCATCCTTCAGCGAGGGTGAGAGCACGCTGAGGGAGGAAAGGCAGTTAGCACAGCATGCACCTCTGCTCGGGACAACCCTGCTGCCCAAAGGCCCCTCCATCAATGTTGCAACACACAGGTTGAGAGGCCCCACCCTCGCCTGCCCCCCCCCCAGCAAACACCTGAAGAACGGGAGCAAAGGGTCCCTAACGGGCTCTAATCCAGAGCGGAGCCCAGCCAGCCTGGGAGGGACCGGCAGTGATGCCACCACTACGGTTCTTATCAGCGGGATGGGGGGGGGCGGTGGTCGGGTCCTGGCTGGGCCCAGCTGCCTGCACGGGCAGTGGATCAGGGATCCAGGAGAGAGAGGAGCACCTGGAGGCACAAAGACCTCCCGGCATGGAGCCCGTCAGAGCTGGACGAGTGGATTCCCCGGTTGCAACATTGGATGAGGGCGTTTGTGATGGAACCGCAGCTTCCGACTCCTTCAAAGTCGGAAGCTTTTCTGCAAACAGGCTTGTTTCCCTCAGCATGCAGGAGTTGATGTGAAGGCCACTTGAACAAAGTGTGATGTTCACTCAAGTCCAGGAGAAGAAAGAGAAGCAGTATCTTGGGTCAGGACACGCGTGGCCGCAGAAGATACTGTCGGGTGGGGAGCATTGGCCGAGCACCCACCAGGAGGAGACATTAGCAAACAGGCGGATGGGTCAGGAGTTTGGGGGAGCAGTCAAACAAAGAGGGCAGAGAGGAGCGCAGACAGCCAGCAGCAGGTGTCTCAGAGAGGCAGCAAGCCTTCGCAGAGGCGAGACAAGTGAGGAGACCACAGAATGGTTCAGAATGAGTTCATGTGAGGACAGCTTAGAGAGGAAAACAGAAGAGAGTCGTTAGCGGAAGTTAGATACAGTTGGACCAGAGAGCGGAGGGCAGAACATTAGAGGAGAAAGAGCAGGAGGACTGTTCCCGCCATGTCAGAACCATCTCGTCCCTCTTATCAGGGGACTTAATGCACATGTGGGCATAAAACAAAAGGGACAAGGCCCTGGCCATGTGAGGGAGGGAGGGAGGGAGGGACACTAGAAGATACAGCAAATGAAAAGGTTAGACAGCAACATCTCATTTCAAGTCCCACACCAACAGGATGAATACAGCCAGCCCTCAAACAGTCCCGCTGGACGCCACCAGCCTGGATCTGGTGCTCATACGGCACCGGGGTGACCTTAACGCCACGCCAGCACGTGCACGTGCACTCATAACTGGGCTGAAGATTAAGATGGACTGGAGAGCTGTCCCCTCGCCCTGCTCGGGAGGACACGGATCCTTAACGCTCTTTAAGCGGCGCCGCTGGCTCGCAGCGTCACTGTGTTGCGCCGTGCACGTACATGCATGGAACTGATGGAACGGTGGCATTGTGCCGTTCCAATGGCAGCTACGCCAGGCTAACGGAATCCCCGATGGCAAAGAAAAGACAAAATGAAAATGAGCCGGACAGTGAAAATCATGAGGAGGACTGATGGCCCCCCCACAGCTTCATGAACAAGAGGTCTGACAGTGGCGTGAGCCTCAGGTGATCCTTCTGACTGGAGTGAGAGGCTGCGCAGCCTTGACTTACCTCCTCGTTGAGGTTGCTGACTAACAGGACCCCACCAGACCCCGCCTGTCCAGCGAGGGCCACCCTCCCCGCAGCAGCAGCAGCCGCCGCCGCCGCACTGAGAGGGGTGAGAGCTCCTGGGGACAAGTGGAGACAAGGCCATCATGGAGTGGAGAGCAGGACTCTCAGCACGCCGCAACACTGGCAAAATGCTCGCACACGTACACGTACACGTACAGCAGCAACAGCTCCTTTCAAGCGTGCGCCACTGTAACTGTCACACGCTTCAGGCCTTTCACCTGCAGACACATTCAAGACGGGCACAGGAAGTAGAAGAAAAGGTTGGCTCTACCTGGGATCTTACCGAGGAGAGAGTTGGAGTCTTTGCTGAAGGCCGCAGCCACCGCAGGGTCCAGGCTGGGCTGGCCGTCGCCGGCGGGCAGCTCGGGCCGCGTGTAGTCCCGACTCTTGTCGTTGTTGTACTTGACGTTGAGGTTGACCAGCTTGGAGAAGTCAATGCGCAGCGTGCAGCAGGAGTTGTAGATGTTCTGGCCATCCAGCGCCTGCAGACCAACCAACGGAGGGGGGCTGTGTGAGCTGTGTGTGTGTGTGAGCTGTGTGTGTGTGGAAGGCTGAAGGCAGCGGGGGAGCGGGTCTCCTACCAGCTTGGCCTGCTGAGCATTGACAGGATCACTGAACTGCAGAAGAGCCTGGAACTGGTTGTTCTTGGTGAAGGTGATTATCTTCATGACTGTGCCAAACTTGGAGAAGATCTGCACACACCCAGAAAGCAAAGGGACGGTCTACAGCCGGAGCAGAGGGCGGAGACGGGGGGGGGGGGGGGGGGGGGAGCTACCTGCTGCAGCACGTCCAGAGTGACAGGGTAGAACATGTTGTCGATGATGATGCGCAGAACGGGGCTGGAGGCTGCAGCCAGAGCCTCCTGGACATCTGAGCTGGGCGACCCCCCCGACTGCACCGCCGACACCGCCTGCAGCACCGCCTGCGTCCGCTAGCATCAAGAACAAGCTGCTGGTTACGCTCTGGAGCAGAACCGCTGTGCTGGCCCCCCTAAGGGGGCCGCGTGCTCTCTGCCAGGACAGGACCTGCTGCAGCTTTCTCCTCGCTTTACACGAGGAAATGACCCCTAATTCTGGGACCCGCCACAAAGGTGCCAACTACTCAGGTGAGAAGCTGAGGAAGCACAAACCTGGTTTCCAGCATCAGTTTTGAGCTCTTTGTGATTGGAGTACTGAATAAATACGGGGATGTTGCGGACGTGGGGGGTGACGGTGGCGTAGTAGTTCACCATGGTGATGGCCGCCTCCTCGGTGCCCATCTCCAGGAAAGCCTGGCACGTTTGAACACAAAGAGCAACCGTCACGGCCCAGCAGACGCTCGCCAGCACGTTGCGACCGCCGTGCACGCCTCAGGCCTGCTGTGGCTGCATTCTTGTGTGAGTCACCTGGTTCTTTCCCTTCAACGTCAGGATATTGGTGACTTTGCCGAAGGGCAGGCCCAGGGCGATGATCTCAGTCTCGGTGGCCTCGTTAGGCAGCTTCCTGATGTGAAGCACCCGAGAGGGCGGCGCCTCCTCCACCCTCAGCTTTTTACTGTCGCTGCCATTGGAGGCACCGTCTGAAACGTGAACACAAACATCAGGCTCATCTCATCGCTCACGTTGGGGCCCCAGCTCTGATTAAACACTGGGGGGGGGGGGGGCAGGTCATGGCCAATCAGCTGAGTTAAGCATAGGTCAGGTATGTCCAAAGCCAGTCCTCCAGGACCGTGAGCCAGCCAGGGTTTCTGTCCAACCAGGTTGAGAATGCATTCAGTGGGACAGAAGACCCGGTGGCCCACGGTCCTGGAGGACCGGGTCCAGACGTGCCTGGCCGGGTGGCAGCGTTTATGTGGTGCCACACGAGGAGTCAAAGAGATGGAGAACGTGAGCGGTTCATGAGCTCCTGTGGTCCACATGAGGACCAATTGTGTTCCGGGCAAATGTTTGTGGGCAGTGGGAATGTGATGGTGGTTGGAACGAACTCACCGCTGATACTGCTCATGCCAGAGGTAGGACTGTTGTACATACTCAGCTCGTCTGATCCTCTCTGTGGGGGAGAGGGTCACGTCAGGTCAGGTCAGGTACGGCACGCTGAAACCAACACACCAGCCAAGCCAAACACCCCAGTGGCTGAATGTGGTGCGCCCCCCCAGCACTGATCAGTGTTACATGTCCAGATGTGTCTTTGGTCCCACAACATTCACAAAAGCTGAGCGCGACCTCCTTTATCTAGCTGACTCAGCATGAACCTACTGGTCTTTGCTCTGCTGCAGGGCCTGTTGGACAAAGATCTTAAGAGGAGGAAATGCTCTGCACAGAACACAGCTGGGAGCCGTCTCTGTTCCATCAATGCTCCTTCAAGGTTCCCCAATGGGTCCGTCAGACCCTGAGTCTCATTAACCCGGCTGCATCGGCCACCTCCTACAGTTGCTCAGCAGTGGTGGAGAGCAGATGTTCTGTGAAGCACCTGCACAGGCCCCAGACCCTTTCTGGGATCATGGGTATCATCACTGGTGATGTGGTGCCACGCTGTTGTTACAGGAAGCGTCTGTGGCAGAACTACAGCCAACATGGCCGCTGCTGCTCCCCAACACAACTGTTGAATAGCTCCTAAACGATGGTTGAGTGGAGGAGCCTGCCTTCTAGAAGGAGCAGAGCAGGAGCAATGGCACTGGGAAGCACAGCTCCCAGTTACACCTGAGGAGGAGGCACGGCAGGAAACTCACCTTGACTCCAACTGCAACGTCGCTGATGCTGAAATGAAAGAGAGGAAAATCTTACTGTCACGCCATCACGTGGAAATTCATGAGCAGTGGCGAGCCGTGACAAGGCTGCCAGAACCCCCCCCGTCCCCTCCCTTGGCTGCCAACAGACACCATGAAGGTCCTGCTCTGGACGGGGGCGCGAGCTGCTCTGTACGTCCCAGCCAGTTAGACCGGACGAACGAACGCGTGAAGCGATGGCGATCCTGGCGATGAACATGTCCTCTTCTCTCCCAACGTAGCCCCCCAGCACTGAAGGGACCACCCTAGGATTAGTGGGCTGGTTGAGAACTTGGACTATTAGTGACACAAACACCACAGAGACCAATGAGACGTGGTCGTTTTTGACTTAAACAAGAGTAAAATAGCCACGGGTCGTTGGTCTAAATGGGTTTATCTTCTCTCTGTGGGGCCTAAAGTCCTGAAAGGGAGGAGCCCCCCCCCCCTCTGCAGACAATGCTCGCTAACATTAGTGCCTTGCTTATTTAATAACGGTCTTCAACGAGCCTCCATTCTCAGAGAGGGAACATGAGGTTGTGGGTTTAACACCCAAAGGCAGAGCTCCCTGATGGGAGCCTACGCTGGGCACTAGCAAATGGGACTGAATCGGTGGGACCCTTCCAGGAGCGGGACGACAGCTGAGCGCCTCCCCAAACCAACCTTTTGACCATCAGAACCATCAGGTTGCTGTGAGAATGTCAGGTGTGACGCGGGCTCGCCGTCCCCATCCAGGGACCACTACGTCCTCTCAATGTTTAACATGAATGGCAACAAGAGGAGAAGGCCACTGTTAGGGGTGTTAATATCTAACCTTGCTTAATATAAGTCCAATTAAAGTCAGACTGAACCCAGAGTCCTGATCCTGCTGCCAAAATGGCCGCCAACACCAGGAGTCACGTGGGTTCCGGAACCTGAATATTCATAATATGATCGGAATCGGTCTTTAGTCTGACTTTACAACTGCTTTTTGGGGATTCAACGTTCCTGCTATTGGAATATTCAGACATTTACAGGGTTCCTGTAAATGCTACACACGTGAATGTTTTATTACTTTAAAATAATGAGGCCGTTCCACCGAGGGGATGTTTCCGTGGTGTAGCTAGCTCAGGCTGAGCTTAAGCTAACGGTCCCCACTACATCCTGTCCACACAAATATGTACCGACAAATACCGAACGGGTTTCAAAAACACTGCACATTTCAGACAATTGGCGAGATTCCTTAGCAATGAAAACGGCAAATAAAGAGAGCCGGTTATTTTTTTTTAATGGGCTACTCCCACTTGGACTGTAAACCAAGCTAACAAAAGATCAACATTGCTGTTCAAGGTAGCTTCACATTAGCTCCCTCCACAATACCTGCTAATAAAATGAAAGTATTGATTAAGAGCTACAACATGGCGTGTTGGAAACAGAGACCGCAGCGAAATATTACAAATTAGTTGGAAATAGAAGAGCAACACTACACTCAAACTATTTATTTCAAAACGAGGCTTTGCTAGGTTGCGCTAACATGCTAACATGGGTACTTCCTCAACATCAGGCGCGTGGCCATGGAAACATCGCATTTACCTTCTGCAGAATGATACATCCCGATTGTACGTGTTATTGGTTATCATGGCGAGTCGGGTAACAATGTAATTAGCATGAATGAGTTTATTTACCCGTCCATTTCTGAGTAAATTCCTGTGTCCGCCGATGATCCTGACGTCTCCTTAGTTTGCACCGTATTCTTTACGGACAGACTGTAAAATGGTGGCAATGGGGAGGAAGAAGCCGAAGCGCTGGCGGAAATGGCCGGAAACGCCCGAAGTCCGTTCGAGCCCTCAAACGGAAAGAGCAAAGGGCACTTGGGACGAGTACTGCTGGTGCTGCTGCTGTTACTACTACTACTACTGCTGCTCTGCTACTGGTGCTGCTGCTGCTGCTACTACTACTACTACTACTACTGCTGCTACTGGTGCTGCTGCTGTTACTACTACTACTACTGCTGCTACTGGTGCTGCTGCTGCTGCTGCTACTACTACTACTGCTGGTGCTGCTGCTGTTACTACTACTACTACTACTACTGCTGCTACTGTGCTGCTGCTGCTACTACTACTACTACTCTACTACTACTACTGCTGCCACTGGTGCTGCTGCTGCTGTTACTACTACTGCTGGTGCTGCTGCTGCTACTACTACTACTACTACTGCTACTGTTGCTGTGCTGCTGCTGCTGCTGCTACTACTACTACTGCTGCTACTGGTGCTGCTGCTGCTGTTACTACACTGCTGGTGCTGCTGCTGCTACTACTACTAACTACTAACTACTACTACTGCTACTGCTACTACTGCTGCTGCTACTGCTGCTGCTATTGCTGCTACTGCTTGCTGCTGCTACTACTACTGCTACTGCTGCTGCTACTGCTGCTGCACCAGCAGTAGTAGTAGTAGTAGTATCAGCAGCAGCACCAGCAGTAGTAGTAACAGCAGCAGTAGTAGTAGTAGTAGTAACAGCAGCAGCACCACAGTAGTAGTAGTAGCAGCAGCAGCACCAGCAGTAGTAGTAGTAGTAGCAGCAGCAGCACCAGCAGTAGTAGTAACAGCAGCAGCAGCAGCACCAGCAGTAGTAGTAACAGCAGCAGCAGCACCAGCAGTAGTAGTAGTAGTAGTATCACGCAGCAGTAGCAGCAGCAGCAGCAGTAGCAGTAGTAGTAGCAGCAGCAGCACCAGCAGTAGTAGTATCAGCAGCAGTAGTAGTAGCAGCACAGCAGTAGCAGCAGCGTGCAGCAGCAGCAGTAGCAGTAGTAGTAGCAGCAGTAGCAGCAGCAGTAGTAGTAGCAGCAGCAGCAGCACCAGCAGTAGTAGTATCAGCAGCAGTAGTAGTAGCAGCAGCAGTAGCAGCAGCAGTAGCAGCAGCAGCAGTAGCAGTAGTAGTAGCAGCAGTAGCCAGCAGCAGTAGTAGTAGCAGCAGCAGTAGCAGTAGCAGCAGCAGCAGTAGCAGCAGCAGTAGTAGTAGCAGCAGCAGTAGCAGTAGTAGTATCAGCAGTAGCAGCAAGCAAGCAGCAGTAGCAGCAGCAGTAGCAGCAGCAGCAGCAGCAGTAGCAGCAGTAGTAGTATAGCAGCAGCAGTAGTAGTAGCAGCAGCAGTAGCAGCAATAGCACCGCAGTACAGCAGCAGTAGCAGCAGCAGCAGCAGCAGCAGTAGCACAGCAGTAGCAGCAGCAGCAGCAGCAGTAGCAGCAGCAGTAGCAGCAATAGCAAGCAGCAGTAGCAGCAGTAGTAGTAGTAGCAGCAGCAGTAGTTGTAGCAGCAGCAGCAGTAGCAGCAATAGCAGCAGCAGTAGCAGCAGTAGTAGTAGTAGCAGCAGCAGTAGTAGTAGCAGCAGCAGTAGCAGCAATAGCAGCAGTAGTATAGCAGCAGTAGTAGTAGTAGTAGCAGCAGTAGTAGTAGCAGCAGCAGTAGCAGCATAGCAGCAGCAGTAGCAGCATAGTAGTATAGCAGCAGCAGTAGTAGTAGCAGCAGCAGTAGCAGTAGTAGTAGCAGCAGTAGTAGTAGCAGCAGCAATAGCAGCAGCAGTAGCAGCAGCAGCAGTAGCAGCAATAGCAGTAGCAGCAGCAGTAGCAGCAGCAGTAGTAGTAGCAGCAGTAGTAGTATAGTAGCAGCAGCAGTAGTAGCAGCAGCAGCAGTAGCAGCAGCAGTAGTAGCAGCAGCAGTAGTAGCAGTAGTAGTAGCAGGCAGCAGTAGCAGTAGTAGCAGCAGCAGTAGCAGTAGTAGTAGCAGCAGTAGTAGCAGTAGTAGTAGTAGCAGCAGTATAGTAGTAGTAGCAGCAGCAGTAGTAGTAGTAGCAGCAGCAGTAGCAGCAATATTAGCAACAGTAGTAGTAGCAGTAGTATTAGCAACAGTAGTAGTCATAGTAACAGCACCCGCAGTAGTCATAATTCCAGCTGGGATGGTAAAGTAGTCCTGTTTCTGCCCTCCACTGCTCCCAGTGGGGCATTAGAGTCTGGTGTGGGGCAGATTTCTAGCTGCACCTGTCTGAACGTCTCTCCGGAGCTTGGTCTATTAGCTCAGGCAACAGCCCGAGACGTTTCCACCCACCTGAGGAGGCGATCCTCTGGTCTTCAGGGTGGGGTAAAGGTCCACAGCCACACGTCCTGGTGAGAGGCCAATAATTGTTGTGGGTGATGCCCTAACAAGCTTCATTAGCAAGGTCCTGGTCTCAGTTGCTCAGCAACAGGTACTTTGCCAAGGTCTGGCTCCAGTACTGGACCCTGTCACGGTTCCTGCTCTTCTTTTATTCTCTGAGTTCCTATCAGGGCCAGATGCTCCTTTGGTGTGTGTTTCAGCTGCAGGAACCTCAACCAAAGGGCCATTTATCGGAACTTGGGTGTTGGGGTCCAGGGTTCGGGGTCCAGGGTTCGGGGTCCAGGGTCCAGGGCCCAGGGCCCAGGGTCCAGGGTCCAGGGTCCGGGGTCGTGTGCTGCTTGCTTCCTCCTGCAGGGGGCGTGGAGGAGCTGATAATTGCACCAGCTGGTGCTGCAGGCAGGTGCCCCCCTCTCAGCGATCTAACCCTAACCTGTTTCAGGACGGAGCGCCTCTACCAGTGTTGGAGGGTTCTGGTGTTGCCATGGTAGCGCTGACTCTTGTTTCCCATCATTGGTTGTTTGCCACTTGTTGCTATGCTTCGCCCTGCTTGTTCGAGGTCTCCACGCTGGACTGGAGAAGATGCAGGACCTGAGTCCCTGGAGGACTGGACGAGTGGTTCCCTGCGGTCAGGAGGACCACCAAGCTGAGCTTTGAATAAAGACTTGGTGTTTGGACTTTATTCCCACTGCGTTTGCCTGCATTCGGGTCCTGGGGAAACCCAAACCTCAGGATGGGGCCAAACCAAGTCCCTGCTCCAGGGTAGGTACTTGACTGGCATCGGAAAACTCCTGGGTGAAGCTTCCCTCAACCCGGTGCCAGGATGTGAGCCAGCAGAAGAGGAGCATGAGGCCGGCAGACAGTGCATCTCCTCTGGGTCATAGCATCCATCACCATGGTCACCATAACCATGGCAACCGCCTGTCTGCTTTAGTATAGGTATCACAACACAATATCGCTGCCTACTTCATATCTATTAGAACAATATTAGACATTAGGACAATTTTAAACATCAGTGTTCGGTCCAACCCCCCCAGTGGGGACACAATCACCAAGTGGAGGGGTGGGACTAATAGTTCCTGCCCCAGTATTTGCCAGGAACTACTGCAGTGGAAACACCTCCTAGTCCTGCAGTAGGTTCCAGGACGGTGGAGCCTCTGGATGCTGGAGGCACTAACGGGTAGAATTAATTTGGTGTTTTTCCCTCTGAAGAACATCTCAAAGTCTTTCTCTTTGGAAGGAGACGACCCCAGGGTTGCCCCACAGCTAGGGCATCTAAAGGTGCCCCAACCTAGCGACTCCACAGGGGGTCACGAGGAGCGCTTTGTCCACCGCCGGACATCGGCCTGATGTCCTCCACCTGTATTTAGTGATGTTTGCGTGTTGGGGAGCGTCTCCAGAGGTGAGCGAGCCACCTTCAGCAACACCCGGGGACTCCTCCTGTTCAGATGAGGTCTTATTTTTGTTTGGGGGCACTTAGCGGCTCCCTCGGCACAACCAGGAAAAAGACAATTTTCCAAAACGATTCATCTTGACAGACACACGTCGTGCTCCCAGGCGCCGACAACGCGACACCCTGGGTGGAATTAACGGCTTCCTGCTTATCTTAAAGGACCTGGGATTTAATTAAAAATGACATTTCCCCACAGACCTGCTCTTCTCAGCCAGCCGGAGAAACGAGCTGATGAGGGCTCCTGAGCACACGGGAATAAGCAACCTGTCAAATGGTTAGCAACACG
>NC_079536.1:12874735-12897235 GCF_003711565.1 Takifugu flavidus | reverse complement strand
TGTGTTGTCGCTCACCGTTGGTGCTCCAGGTTTCTCATCAACAAAACTCTATTTTATGACGACATCAAGCAACACAATGTTTCATGTCAGCAGAGGTGGGTCGAGGTTCTGGCCGGATCAGGTTGGGACCTGCAGCGCTGCAGGAGCCCAGGGACTCGTGAGGCTCTGTTCAGATCTGAGCATGTATCAGTTGCAGATGCGGCTGGTGTGTTGCTCCTCCAGCTCTGCAGAGCAGAGCAGTCCAGAGCAGAGCAGTGCAGAGCAGAGCAGTGCAGAGCAGAGCAGTGCAGAGCAGAGCAGAGCAGAGCAGAGCAGAGCAGTGCAGAGCAGAGCAGAGCAGTGCAGAGCAGAGCAGAGCAGAGCAGAGCAGTGCAGAGCTGAGCAGTGCAGAGCAGAGCAGAGCAGAGCAGAGAGCAGAGCAGAGCAGTGCAGAGCTGAGCAGTGCAGAGCAGAGCAGAGCAGAGCAGCAGAGCAGAGCAGAGCAGAGCAGAGCAGAGCAGAGCAGAGCGATGCAGAGCAGAGCAGAGCAGTGCGGAGCAGTGCAGAGCAGTGCGGAGCAGAGCGGAGCAGAGCAGAGCAGTGCGGAGCAGAGCGGAGCGGAGCGGTGCAGAGCGGAGCAGAGCGGAGCAGTGCGGAGCAGTGCGGAGCAGAGCAGAGCAGAGCAGAGCAGAGCAGAGCAGAGCAGAGCAGTAAATCCTCCCAGAAGCTCCGCACCCCTCAGGGTGATCATCCCGTGTCCTGTGTGTCGCTCTATCGTGCAAAGACAGTCCTGCCTGTGATTTATGTGTTGGTGCCAGGCCGGCGCAGCTTTCCTGCTTTTCTTTATTTCTTTTTGCTTCCTGCCATCTTTCATCCTGCCGTCCACCTCTGTCTGTTCATTTCCTCCTGTTGTTCCACTGTGGCCACCAAAGCAGCCTTTCATATTTTCTCCTTTATTAATGCTGGAAGACGCAGCCGGAGATAAGTCAGGGTGCCGCTCAGTTATCAGTGAAGAACAGAAATACATGATTAAAGACAAGGAAGAGCAGGACCTGCTCACACACGCGCACACACACGCACACACACACACACACACACGCACACACACACACACCACACACACACACACACACACACACACACACACACACACACACACACACACACACACACACACACACGCTTCACAACCAAACTGCTCTCCTTTTTACTGGAGGTAAAGGTGTTCATCCTTTAGGTCCAAGAAACCTCTAATTTTTAAGAAAAATGTGTGAGTTTGTGTGTGTGTGTGTGTGTGTGTGTGTGTGTGTGTGTCTCTGTTTGTCCTTTCATGTTTGTGGGGTTTTGTGGACGGAACCCTGAGGTGATGATCAAAGCTCCACCCAACACTCCTCTTTCATGTGTGGAGCTGCTGCGCAGGTGATGTTGTGGCGGGGGAGGGGCGGAGTTAATGTCATATTTGCATATCTCAACAGAACATCACAGCGCGGCACAAAGAGCTCCGTCCACACCGTTTTGCATATTGACAGAATTTTCTGCTCTGTGTGTTTGTGACACTGGTGAGAACAGAAGCTTCTCCACCAGCCTGCAGCCACACACCCGGAGCAGAACCTGCTGTGGTGGCCTCAATGAACCTGCTGTGGTGGCCTCAATGAACCTGCTGTGGTGGCCTCAATGAACCTGCTGTGGTGGCCTCAATGAACCTGCTGTGGTGGGGCCTGGAGGAGCTGCTGAAGAGCCCCGACACACAGGCGGACGGAGCGGGGACAGAGGGGGGATGGAGGGGGGACTGAGTGGGGACGGAGCGGGGACGGAACGGGGACAGAGCGGGGACGGAGAGGGGACGGAGGGGGGACGAAGGGGGGACGGAGCGGGGATGGAGGGGGACTGAGTGGGGATGGAGGGGGGACGGAGCGGGGACAGAGCGGGGACGGAGGGGGGACGGAGGGGGGATGGAGGGGGGACTGAGTGGGGATGGAGGGGGGATGGAGAGGGGACGGAGGGGGGGGGGACGGAGGGGGACGGAGCGGGGACAGAGCGGGGACAGAGCAGGGACGGAGGGGGGATGGAGGGGGGACTGAGTGGGGATGGAGGGGGGATGGAGAGGGGACGGAGGGGGGACGGAGGGGGGATGGAGAGGGGACGGAGGGGGGAAAGAGCAGGGACGGAGGGGGGACAGAGCAGGGACGGAGGGGGGATGGAGAGGGGACGGAGGGGGGACAGAGGGGGGACAGAGCAGGGACAGAGCGGGGACGGAGTGGGAATGGAGGGGGGACGGAGGGGGGACGGAGAGGGGACGGAGGGGGGATGGAGGGGGGACGGAGGGGGGACGGAGTGGGGACAGAGCAGGGACGGAGGGGGGATGGAGGGGGGATGGAGGGGGAATGGAGGGGGACTGAGTGGGGATGGAGGGGGGACGGAGGTGGGACAGAGGGGGGATGGAGGGGGACGGAGGGGGGACGGAGCGGGGACAGAGGGGGGACGGAGGGGGGACGGAGCGGGGACAGAGGGGGGACTGAGTGGGGACGGAGCGGGGACAGAGCGGGGACGGAGGGGGAATGGAGGGGGGACGGAGGGGGGACGGAGGGGGAATGGAGGGGGGACGGAGGGGGGACGGAGGGGGGACTGAGTGGGGACAGAGGGGGGATGGAGCGGGGACAGAGCGGGGACGGAGGGGGAATGGAGGGGGGACGGAGGGGGGACGGAGGGGACTGAGTGGGGACAGAGGGGGGACGGAGGGGGGACGGAGGGTTTTACGCCGTCCTATCACCTCCAGCTGCTCCCTCTGAGGCGTCTTTCCGTCTCTTTACCGTCCTCGTTTGTGAAAGGTCAGCCGTCGTCTGCGTCCTGTTTGTCTTCCACATAAACGCTGTCGTGGACAGAGGAGGAGGAGGAGGAGGAGGAGGAGGAGGAGGAGGAGGAGCGGTGGGCCGCCGGGCTCGTCTCTATGGAGCAGTTATGGGACGCTGTCCTCAGCGCAGCTCTGGACAATGTCCCAGCAGCTCCTACAGTCACAGCTGATGGACGTTAGCTGCTCCGAGCTCCTCTACGCTCAGTAACTAGCAACGCAGCAGGGTGGAGAAGCCCTCTGGGTGGACCTGTGTCCACACTCCTGCTCCCTCTTCAGGAGGCGCCTGTCTCACCTCGAGGACAGAAGACTGTCTGCCTGTCCTCCACACTCCACACAGCCTGAGACTGTGTCTCCATCCACCCATCATCACTGCTGCTGTCCTCCTCCACCATGGCTGATGAGCTACCACACGTCCAGCATGGATCTGAAAGCCCACAGGACTGGAGCGCCCCGTCTGGTCCGGACACATCCTGCCCCGTCTGGTCCGGACACATCCTGCCCCGTCTGGTCCGGACACATCCTGCCCCGTCTGGTCCGGACACATCCTGCCCCGTCTGGTCCGGACACATCCTGTCCCGTCTGGTCCAGACACATCCTGTCCGGTCGGTCTGGTCTGGACACATCCTGCCCAGTCTGGTCCGGACACATCCTGCCCTGTCTGGTCCGGACACATCCTGTCCGGTCGGTCTGGTCTGGACACATCCTGCCCAGTCTGGTCCGGACACATCCTGCCCTGTCTGGTCCGGACACATCCTGCCCAGTCTGGTCCGGACACATCCTGTCCGGCCGGTCTGGTCTGGACACATCCTGCCCAGTCTGGTCCGGACACATCCTGCCCTGTCTGGTCCGGACACATCCTGTCCAGTCTGGTCCGGACACATCCTGCCCCGTCTGGTCCGGACACATCCTGTCCGGCCGGTCTGGTCTGGACACATCCTGTCCGGCCGGTCTGGTCTGGACACATCCTGTACCCAGCAGGCCTGTTTGTCCACCCTGTCACTGGTATCTTGTTGATGTCCAACCATCTTTCTCCAGATGTTTCCTGGACCAGTCACATCTTCTCCCTCCCTGTAACCTGCTCTCCACAGCTCACACACACACAGCTGCAACAGCAAAGAGCCCTACTGTGTGTGTGTGTGTGTGTGTGCGTGTGTGTGTGTGTGTGCGTGTGTGTGTGTGTGTGTGTTGTTCTTTAGACAAAGTGACACACGTGTTGCTTCAGTCATGCAGGATCTGAGGCAGGTGTGAAGGCCGAGGTTCATGGACACACACACACACCACACACACACACACACGTGTCCCCATTGAGGCCACAGCAGTGCGTGTTTCCTGTCTCGTGGTCAGAGATCATCACCTCTGGCTTCCTGTTGGGGTCCCTCAGGTGTTCCGACTGTTGGGGTCCCTCAGGTGTTCCGACTGTTGGGGTCCCTCAGGTGTTCCGACTGTTGGGGTCCCTCAGGTGTTCCGACTGTTGAGGCTCCTCAGCCATCCAGAGGTGTCCCAGCTGAAGGTTCTCCCACCACATCAGGAGTATCATCCCCACAGGTGTAAAGCCACAGCAATAACGCATCACTGTATCGAAGACCCAGAACCCTCGTGGGGCTACAGCAAGAAGGATGGAAATCTAGTTGTGTTATTGCCATGGAAACCAGCCGAGGGCAAGCATAAAGCAACACGAGAGTGTGTGTGTGTGGGGGGGCACACAATGTGTGTGTGCCCTGGACCAGTTCCAGTACAGTAATACCTTTACTCTGGGGTGACTCTCAGCAGCGCACACGCACGGCGCGTGCACAGGAAGCGTCCATTGCAGTGATTCCGCGGCAACAGCTCCCTCTGCTGGTGACGAGCGTCACCGCAGCAGCACCACGACCCTAGCCCGAACCCTTTCTTAAGGAACTGACCCAAACGAGTCTGAGGGGTTCTAATAAGACCCTCCAGCGGTAGAAGACAGGTTGGTTTATTTAGTTGGACCCATCCCATGAGCGCTGTGCTAGAGGTTAGGGTTAGTGTCTCGAACACGTGCTGGGCACATTTAAGCTTTAATATCGACATCAGCCGTAAAGAGTGAGCAGAGCGGCGTGGACGTGCTGGAACTGCTCCTCTAATCTTCCACAGCTGTTGAGCAGCACCGTACATATGCTGGGAGCAGCAGCTCGCGCTTCACCCTCGGCTTTGTCTTGGAGGATTTCAGCAGATGCTCTGATATCCGGACAGACTCGCGTTAAAGACTCCAAGTGCGCGTGCAGTCGTCTGCGGAGGGGAGGGAATGGCAGAGGGGGATTAGAGCTGAGCTCCGACACTCACACCTAAAAGCAGCAGAAGACAGCGAAGCTAGAGCTGCTGCCAACGTGAGAGCCGCGCGCGCGCCCTGCTCGGGCACGCGCCCGTGCTACGGGTCTCACCTGACCACGCGGGAGCTGCAGCTGTCTGTTGGGCTCCTCACACCTCAAACGTTTATGCTGTTGATGCGACTCATGTCATCATCCTCACGGCGTCATCAGCAGCCGCAGCATCATGTGACGTGAGAGTCATGTGACCAGAATGGCCCTGAAGGCTGAAAGCAGGGAGGTGTGCTAGGGCGGGGGGTGGAGATGTTCTCACTCGGAGGATGCTGCTAGCACAGCGAGCGTTTGGGAGCATTAGTTCTAGCCCATAGGGGAGCCCAGAAGAAGAACTTGGAGAGTAGAAGAAGCCCGGCTCCTCCCACTCTGCGTTCTCACAAGTTTTCTAGCTTCCAGTTGCTCGTAGAAGCTACTCCACATCGTGGTCGTCCCTTTGGTGCTCAACAGCATTGTTGAAGCATCACGTGCTTCTTTATGCGCCTCCCCAGGTGTGGCCCGCTACCGCCACCTACTGACCCGCCATGGTACTACAGCGCAGTGGTCACTGTTGCGTTAGCGAAGGGTTAGCATTCCAGAGAAAACTCTGGGTTGTTGTACGACCATGAAGCGGATGTGTAACGAGGGCTTACATAGCGTTGCCACCACTGTTACATGACCTTGGCTGTTAAAGCGCCACCGTGTGAGCCCAACTTTAATCACTGCAGCTTTGCATCATGTTCCGTATTATTTGTTAGCGTTGATTATTAGTATTCTAAATATTCAGTATCACACATTTAGCTGAACATTAAAATGAGCACAATTGTACATTCAAGTTGACTTGGAGCCTCCAGTGTTGTTGCCTGGTTACCGTTTGATCCAGCCCACACATGCAGGAGGCATGGTGATGTTCCACGAGCTATAGGACGTAGAGTTATGGAATAAAAGATCGATTTTCAGTGGAACATTGAGATGTAGACACTTTTAATCAGCAGGATATGGCAACAAAATCAATCAGCAGGTCCGAAGGAAGGAAGTTAAACCAAAAGAATAAAGTAGTTTAAAGAAAATGGAAGGGATGGTGTCCAACCGGGGGGGATGGAGGGTGTCCTGGACGCTGGGCCCAACCAGGGGGAAGGGAGGGTGTCCTGGACGCTGGGCCCAACCAGGGGGAAGGGAGGGTGTCCTGGACGCTCGGCCCAACCGGGGGGGACGGAGGGTGTCCTGGACGCTGGGCCCAACCAGGGGGAAGGGAGGGTGTCCTGGACGCTGGGCCCAACCAGGGGGAAGGGAGGGTGTCCTGGACGCTCGGCCCAACCGGGGGGGACGGAGGGTGTCCTGGACGCTCGGCCCAACCGGGGGGGACGGAGGGTGTCCTGGACGCTCGGCCCAACCAGGGGGGGACGGAGGGTGTCCTGGACGCTGGGCCCAACCGGGGGGAAGGGAGGGTGTCCTGGACGCTGGGCCCAACCAGGGGAAGGGAGGGTGTCCTGGACGCTGGGCCCAACCAGAGGGGAGGGAGGGTTCCTGGACGCTGGGCCCAACCAGGGGAAGGGAGGGTGTCCTGGACGCTGGGCCCAACCGGGGGGAGGGAGGGTGTCCTGGACGCTCGGTCCCAACCAGGGGGGATGGAGGGTGTCCTGGATGCTGGGCCAACCAGGGGGACGGAGGGTGTCCTGGACGCTGGGCCCAACCAGAGGGGACGGAGGGTGTCCTGGACGCTGGGCCCAACCGGGGGGACGGAGGGTGTCCTGGACGCTCGGCCCAACCAGGGGGGATGGAGGGTGTCCTGGATGCTGGGCCCAACCGGGGGGGACGGAGGGTGTCCTGGACGCTGGCCCAACCAGGGGGGATGGAGGTTGTCCTGGACGCTGGGCCCAACCGGGGGGGACGGAGGGTGTCCTGGACGCTGGGCCCAACCAGAGGGGAGGGATGGTGTCCTGGACGCTGGGCCCAACCGGGGGGGACGGAGGGTGTCCTGGACGCTGGGCCCAACCGGGGGGAAGGGAGGGTGTCCTGGACGCTGGGCCCAACCAGAGGGGACGGAGGGTTGTCCTGGACGCTGGGCCCAACCGGGGGGGACGGAGGGTGTCCTGACGCTGGGCCCAACTGGGGGGAAGGGAGGGTGTCCTGGACGCTGGGCCCAACCAGAGGGGACGGAGGGTGTCCTGGACGCTGGGCCCAACCGCGGGGGACGGAGGGTGTCCTGGACGCTGGGCCCAACCAGAGGGGAGGGATGGTGTCCTGGACGCTGGGCCCAACCGGGGGGGACGGAGGGTTGTCCTGGACGCTGGGCCCAACCGGGGGGAAGGGAGGGTGTCCTGGACGCTGGGCCCAACCAGAGGGGACGGAGGGTGTCCGGACGCTGGGCCCAACGGGGGGGACGGAGGGTGTCCTGGACGCTGGGCCCAACCGGGGGGAAGGGAGGGTGTCCTGGACGCTGGGCCCAACCAGAGGGGAGGGATGGTGTCCTGGACGCTGGGCCCAACCGGGGGGGACGGAGGGTGTCCTGGACGCTGGGCCCAACTGGGGGGACGGAGGGTGTCTGGATGCTGGGCCCAACCAGAGGGGACGGAGGGTGTCCTGGACGCTGGGCCAAACGGGGGGGACGGAGGGTTGTCCTGGATGCTGGGCCCAACCGGGGGGAAGGGAGGGTGTCCTGGACGCTGGGCCCAACCAGAGGGGAGGGATGGTGTCCTGGACGCTGGGCCCAACCGGGGGGACGGAGGGTGTCCTGGACGCTGGGCCCAACCGGGGGGGACGGAGGGTGTCCTGGATGCTCGGGCCAACCAGAGGGGAGGGAGGGTGTCCTGGACGCTGGGCCCAACCGGGGGGACGGAGGGTGTCCTGGATGCTGGGCCCAACCGGGGGGAAGGGAGGGTGTCCTGGACGCTGGGCCCAACCAGAGGGGAGGGAGGGTGTCCTGGACGCTGGGCCCAACTGGGGGGACGGAGGGTGTCCTGGACGCTGGGCCCAACCGGGGGGGACGGAGGGTGTCCTGGATGCTCGGCTCAACCAGAGGGGAGGGAGGGTGTCCTGGACGCTGGGCCCAACCGGAGGGGACGGAGGGTGTCCTGGACGCTGGGCCAACCGGGGGGGACGGAGGGTGTCTTGGACGCTGGGCCCAACCAGAGGGGAGGGATGGTGTCCTGGACGCTGGGCCCAACCGGGGGGAAGGGAGGGTGTCCCGGACGCTCGGCCCAACCAGGGTTAGGGGTTAGGGTTAGGGTTAGGGTTAGTGGTTAGGGTTAGGGTTAGGGTTAGGGTTAGGGTTAGGGTTAGTGGTTAGGGTTAGGGTTAGGGTTAGGGTTAGTGGTTAGGGTTAGTGGTTAGGGTTAGGGTTAGGGTTAGTGGTTAGGGTTGGGGTTAGGGTTAGGGTTAGTGGTTAGGGTTAGTGGTTAGGGTTAGGGTTAGGGTTAGGGTTAGTGGTTAGAGGTTAGGGTTAGTGGTTAGGGTTAGGTTAGGGTTAGGGTTAGTGTTAGAGTTTAGGGTTGGTTTAGTGTTAGGGTTTCGTGGTTAGGGTTAGGGTTAGGGTTAGGGTTAGTGGTTAGAAGTTAGGGTTAGTGGTTAGTGGTTAGGGAGGGGCAGGTCAACCAGTCGACAGAGACAGGCGGTAAAGACGGGCTGGACTCCAGCACCGCTGAAGACAGCCCAGTTAATCCTGGCGATGCCCTCACGTCTGGTTTCTAGGTCTAGAATGGCCACCCAATGCTGATAGCCAGCAGGCATGCTGGGAACTGGAGTTCTTTTGGTCTCTCTTGTATGGAAACATGCATTTCTGTTAGCTTTAGCCCAGACTATTGCTCCTTTACTCGTAAACATTTTTCGAGCAATCATCCATCCACAAACCTTACAGTGATGTCAGAAGTGTCCTACTAGCCTAGCCTACTAGCCTCCCTTCCTTACCGTGGGTTCCAGGAGGTCCTCATTTACTGGAACGATGGGTCCATCAGCATCTGGGCTGGTGAGAGGCAGTTCTGCAGAGGTGTAGTCTCTGCAGTCTCTGTCCTCTGTCCTCTGTCCTTTCCCAGTTGGATGAGCATTTCCGGTCTCCTCCTCTCCTGGTCGCCGCGTCTCCGCCTCTGGACAAAGCTGTTGTCCCCTTCTTTGGGATCTTCTCCCTCTGGCTCTGCTGTCCTGCACCTCGGCTCCTCGCCTCCTGCCCTTCATGGTGGATTCAAAGAAATCGATGGGATCCATTCTGTGGACCCAACGATTCACTTCATGACCTCCGATTTGTCCAAGCTGCAGGTCTACATTTGTGTTTTTCATGTAAACCTCCAAGTCGTCCGTGAAACTTCTCCACCATCCAGGTCCCAGTTGTCCAAGATCTCTGCGTCGACTGGACTGTTTGGATTTGTCTTGAAGACGTTTCACCGTCTCTCCAGAGGAACTCAAGACGCCTCCTCAGCAGAGCTCACCGGATGGAGCTTCTCACAGTCTTCCTGGAGTCTGAGGGTTGTTGCAGACTTGTCCACCACCAGTAGTGCTGCCTCTATTTGCTGTCCTCCACCTGGGATGGTGTCTCCAGTGTAACCTGCCAGGATGTTGCTCCTCTCCTTTACTTCTGTTGGCACAGCCCTCCTCAGAACTCACCTACAACTCTGTGAACTCTCTTTTCAGAAGCTGTGCTACAACATTTTGGGTCGTGATCAGGTGTTCCACAGTGGTTGCTGGATGCTCCTAATGCTGGAGGAGACGTGGGCCTGTGGTGGCCTCCCTGGTCACCACCTACCCCCTCACAGTGTGTGAAGCTCTGCTACGTCCTGATCATAATGTCCTCCTTGTCTTTGGTCATGGCTGGAAAACGTTCTGACGGGGCACAAAAAACTCCTCCCATTTGGCTACTGCTAGCGCCAACGTTAGGGGACCCTCATCCAGCTCAAAGCTAGTATACGTGTCCAGAGACGGGGACACTGTCCAGAGACGGGGACACTTTCAGTTTGCACTGATCAACGGTCCTCTAGCTCGGGAACGAGATCTTCTCCATCTTCCCTGTGATCAAACTTTTCCTTAACTTGGCATCATTGGTTGTAGCTAATCAGGTTAGCATTTTAGCAGTTTTCTGAAGCTTTTCTGAGCCAACCAGAGACACTTTGTCTTCTCGTGGCAGCTGATTGTGTCTCCCACATTGTGTCCGTTGGAATCTCGTGTTAATTAATCGCTCTGCTCCTCCGGTCACCTGTCTTTAGACCTGCTGTGCGTATTGGGGGTGAATCGCTGCTCAAACACATCGGTGATCACAGCGGCGGCTAACTGAAGGTTAGAGATTCCTCCACAACATTTGTGTTCTGTGGTGCCCCCCCGCTGCCCTGCCCTAAAGCTAATAAAGCAATAAACTTAATTATTTATCCTTAATGCAATTGCATCTATTCAAATCAAATCCTGGGCCATGGTCCTAATTGGATCTGGTGGATCATGTTACACCCTCCGGCTGCCTGGTTGTCATGGTGACGTGCAGAGCCAGTTGGACCAGGAAAGAAGGAGAATTGCATTTCTCTTTGCTTTCAAGACAACGTGTCCAAAACGAGCAGCTGAATGTGCCTGTGAGATGGACACAGCTGGGCGTGAGGACCACGTGCTAAAGCTAACGGACTGATCACAGCCCCCAACCCAGAGTCTGACGGTCTGAAGGCTTGGACAGACGACGAGATGTTCAGGACGCTTCACAAACCACAGCCGTCGCGCTCACATGCACCAACATGAAGTTCTCATTGAGGAAAACCAACACAAGTAACCACTGGTACCGGGGGTTCGGAGACCTCTCCAGGAGGGGGGCCGGGGCCACGGTCCCAAACATGGACCAGACACAAACAACCAGTTCAGAGTTTTGATCGCCTCTTTGTGAAGACCAGCCCACGTCCAGAGGAACCTGGGGGAGGACAGAAGCACCAGAGAACCTGAGCCTGAAGGAGGATCTGGAGGGTCCAAGGAGATCTGCTGATCCAGGCTGGCATGGTCGGAGTGGGGAGATGAGGGAGGGGTGGGCTGGAGACATCATCCCTCCATCTGTCCATCCATCTGTCCATCCATCATCCTCCATCTGTCCATCCATCCATCCATCTGTCCATCCATCTGTCCATCCATCATCCATCATCCGTCCATCTGTCCATCTGTCCATCCATCTGTCCATCCATCATCCCTCCATCTGTCCATCCATCTGTCCATATGTCCATCCATCTGTCCATCCATCTGTCCATCCATCTGTCCATCCATCATCCCTCCATCTGTCCATCCATCTGTCCATCCATCATCCCTCCATCTGTCCATCCATCTGTCCATCCATCATCCCTCCATCTGTCCATCCATCCATCTGTCCATCCATCATCCCTCCATCTGTCCATCCATCTGTCCATCCATCCACCATCCATCCATCTGTCCATCCATCCATCTGTCCATCCATCCATCCATCCATCATCCATCATCCATCATCCGTCCATCTGTCCATCCATCTGTCCATCCATCATCCGTCCATCTGTCCATCCATCTGTCCATCATCCATCATCCCTCCATCTGTCCATCCATCTGTCCATCTGTCCATCCATCTGTCCATCCATCTGTCCATCCATCTGTCCATCCATCCATCCCTCCATCATCCATCATCCGTCCATCTGTCCATCCATCTGTCCATCTGTCCATCCATCTGTCCATCCATCCATCCATCCCTCCATCATCCATCATCCGTCCATCTGTCCCTCCATCTGTCCATCCATCTGTCCATCTGTCCATCCATCCACCATCCATCTGTCCATTCATCCATCTGTCCATCCATCTGTCCATCTGTCCATCCATCTGTCCATATGTCCATCCATCCACCATCCATCCATCTGTCCATCCATCCATATGTCCATCCATCTGTCCATCATCCCTCCATCTGTCCATCCATCTGTCCATCCATCTGTCCATCTGTCCATCCATCCACCATCCATCCATCTGTCCATCCATCCATCTGTCCATCCATCTGTCCATCCATCATCCGTCCATCTGTCCATCCATCTGTCCATCCATCATCCCTCCATCATCCATCATCCGTCCATCTGTCCATCCATCTGTCCATCCATCTGTCCATCTGTCCATCCATCTGTCCATCCATCATCCATCCATCTGTCCATCCATCTGTCCATCCATCTGTCCATCCATCCATCGTCCATCCATCTGTCCATATGTCCATCCATCTGTCCATCCATCATCCCTCCATCTGTCCATCCATCTGTCCATCCATCATCCCTCCATCATCCCTCCATCTGTCCATCCATCTGTCCATATGTCCATCCATCTGTCCGTCCATCATCCCTCCATCTGTCCATCCATCTGTCCATATGTCCATCCATCTGTCCATCCATCTGTCCATCCATCATCCATCATCCGTCCATCTGTCCATCCATCTGTCCATCTGTCCATCCATCTGTCCATCATCCCTCCATCTGGCCATCCATCTGTCCATCTGTCCATCTGTCCATCCACCATCCATCCATCCACCATCCATCCATCCATCCGTCCATCCGTCCGTCCATCCATCCATCCATCATCCATCATCCATCATCCATCATCCATCCTCCATCCATCCATCCAGCCATCCACCATCCATCCATCCAGCCACCATCCAGCCACCCAGCCATCCATCCATCATCCAGCCAGCCATCCATCCAGCCATCATCCAGCAGCCATCCATCCATCCACCCATCATCCATCCATCCAGCCATCATCCATCCATCTATCCATCATCCATCCATCCATCCACCCCCCATCCATCCACCATCCATCCACCCACCCATCCATCCATCCATCATCCATCCATCCATCACCATCCATCCACCCACCCATCCATCCATCCACCATCCATCCACCATCCATCCATCCATCCATCCATCCACCACCCACCCATCCATCCACCATCCATCCATCCATCCATCCATCCATCCCATCCACCCACCCATCCACCCACCCAGCCAGCCATCCATCCATCCATCCATCCATCCATCATCATCCATCCATCCACCATCCATCACCCACCCATCCATCCTCCATCCATCCATCCATCCATCATCCATCCATCCACCCACCCGTCCATCCACCCGTCCGTCCATCCATCCATCCATCCATCCACCATCCATCCATCCACCCGTCCGTCCGTCCGTCCATCCATCCATCATCCATCCATCCATCCATCCACCCACCCATCCATCCATCCAGCCATCCACCAGCCAGCCAGCCAGCCAGCCAGCAGCCAGCCATCCAGCCACCAGCCAGCCACCAGCCAGCCAGCCAGCCACCCACCCACCCACCCACCCAGCCAGCCACCAGCCAGCCAGCCACCCACCCAGCCAGCCAGCCAGCCAGCCAGCAGCCAGCCAGCCACCAGCCAGCCACCCACCCAGCCAGCCAGCCAGCCAGCCAGCCACCCAGCACCCACCCACCCAGCCAGCCACCAGCCAGCCAGCCACCAGCCAGCAGCCAGCCAGCAGCCAGCAGCCACCAGCCAGCCAGCCACCAGCCAGCAGCCAGCAGCCAGCCAGCCAGCCAGCCAGCCAGCCACCCAGCAGCCAGCCACCAGCAGCCAGCCAGCCAGCCAGCCAGCCAGCAGCCAGCCAGCCATCAGCCAGCCACCAGCCAGCCATCCAGCCAGCCATCCATCCAGCAGCCAGCCACCCACCCAGCCAGCCAGCCAGCCAGCCAGCAGCCAGCCATCCATCCAGCCATCCAGCCAGCCACCAGCCATCCAGCCATCCACACCCACCCACCCACCCACCCATCCAGCCACCAGCCAGCCAGCCACCCACCCAGCCAGCCAGCCAGCCAGCCAGCCATCCAGCCATCCACCATCCAGCCACCCACCCAGCCACCCACCCATCCAGCCATCCACCACCCATCCATCCATCCACCATCCATCCAGCCACCCACCCAGCCATCCATCCATCCATCCACCCATCCAGCCACCAGCCATCCATCCATCCAGCCAGCCATCCATCCAGCCATCCATCCATCCAGCCAGCCAGCCATCCAGCCAGCCATCCACCCATCCAGCCAGCCATCCATCCAGCCACCATCCATCCATCATCCAGCCATCCACCAGCCATCCACCCACCCATCCATCCATCCATCCATCCATCATCCATCCATCCATCCATCCATCCATCCATCCACCATCCACCATCCATCCATCCATCCACCACCCACCATCCATCCATCCACCATCCATCCAGCCACCCACCCATCCATCCAGCCAGCCAGCCAGCCATCCACCATCCACCATCCATCCATCCACCACCCACCCATCCATCCACCACCCACCACCCATCCATCCACCATCCACCATCCATCCACCCACCCATCCAGCCATCCATCATCCATCCATCCACCAGCCAGCCATCCATCCAGCCATCATCCATCCATCCATCCAGCCATCCATCCATCCATCCATCCATCCATCCACCACCCATCCATCCACCACCCACCATCCAGCCATCCATCATCCATCCATCCCCACCATCCATCCACCCACCCACCATCCATCCATCCATCCATCCATCCACCCATCCATCCATCCATCCACCCGTCCGTCCGTCCGTCCATCCATCCATCCATCATCCATCATCCATCCTCCATCCATCCATCCATCAATCCATCCATCCACCCATCCAGCCATCCATCCATCATCCACCATCCACCATCCATCCATCCACCCATCATCCACCATCCATCCAGCAGCCAGCCAGCCATCCAGCCACCGCCATCCATCCATCCACCCATCTTTCCATCCACCATCCATCCATCCATCCACCCACCCACCCACCCATCCATCCATCCATCCATCATATCCATCCATCCACCATCCATCCGCCCGCCCGCCCGCCGCCCGCCCGCCCGTCCGTCCGTCCGTCCGTCCGTCCATCATCCATCATCCATCCATCCATCCATCCATCCATCCATCCATCAATCCATCCATCCATCCAGCCATCCAGCCACCATCCAGCCAGCCAGCCATCCACCCACCCACCCACCCAGCCATCCATCCAGCCATCCAGCATCCATCCATCCATCCACCAGCCATCCATCCATCCAGCCATCCAGCCATCCATCATCCATCATCCATCCATCCAGCAGCCAGCCAGCCAGCAGCCAGCCAGCCAGCAGCCAGCCAGCCAGCCAGCCAGCCAGCCAGCCAGCCACCCAGCCAGCCAGCCAGCCAGCCAGCCAGCCAGAAGCCAGCCAGCCACCAGCCACCAGCCAGCAGCCAGCCAGCAGCCAGCCAGCAGCCAGCAGCCAGCCAGCCACCCAGCCAGCCAGCCACCCAGCCAGCAGCCACCCACCCAGCCAGCCAGCCAGCCAGCAGCAGCCAGCAGCCAGCCAGCGAGCCAGCCAGCCACCCAGCGGGCCAGCCACCAGCCAGCCAGCCATCCAACCACCCAGCCAGCCAGCCACCAGCCAGCCATAGCCAGCCAGCCACCCACCCACCAGCCAGCCAGCAGCCAGCCAGCCAGCCACCAGCCAGCCACCAGCCAGCCATCCAGCCAGCAAGCCAGCCAGCCAGCCAGCCAGCCACCAGCCATCCAGCCAGCCAGCCAGCCAGCCAGCCAGCCAGCCACCCACCCAGCCAGCCACCAGCCAGCCAGCCAGCCATCCAGCCAGCCAGCCAGCCAGCCACCCACCCAGCCACCAGCAGCCACCCAGCCAGCCACCAGCCAGCCATCCAGCCACCATCCATCCACCCACCCACCAGCCATCCAGCCATCCACCATCCAGCCATCCAGCCAGCCACCATCCATCCATCCACCACCCACCATCCATCCATCCATCCATCCATCCATCCATCCATCCACCACCCACCACCCACCCACCACCCATCCATCATCCATCCATCCATCCACCATCCATCCACCCACCCATCCATCCATCCATCCATCCATCCATCCATCCATCCATCATCCATCCATCCACCCACCCATCCATCCACCCGTCCGTCCATCCATCCATCCATCCATCCACCCATCCATCCACCGTCCGTCCGTCCGTCCATCCATCCATCCATCCATCCATCCATCCACCCATCCATCCATCCATCCATCCATCCATCCATCCACCCATCCATCCATCCATCCATCCATCCATCCATCCATCCATCCATCCATCCATCCATCCACCCGTCCTGTCAGGGTGCACCTTTTCTCTGATGGTGTCCACACCTGTGCTTCATCGCTCCTGTGATCAGAGCGAGTTCCTCTGAGTCTCGTCACTGATCTTGTTCGGTGTGTTTGAGGACGTTCTAACCAGATCATCTGCTGTCAGTGAACAACAGGAAATGTTCCTGTTTGTTCATGTAGGTGAAGGCCAGGACCTGTCCCCAGGCAGAAGGCCAGGTTGGGAGGACCCACCCGTACCAGGGCTCTAATCCAGGGGTGGGCATCGAGGCTGTAACCCTAACCCAAGCCAGACCTTCTGTCCTACAGGTAAACACCTTCACCTGGGGTTCCATTTACCTTGGTGAAAGCATTTCCTGCCTGGTAGGATGCAAATCCCGGCTTGGATCTGGCCCTGGAGGACTAGATTCGCCCACCCCTGATCTAATCCCACACTCACCTGATTGATTTTCAAGGTAGAACGAAACAATTTTTCACCCGTAATTGTCGCCTCCTCGTCAGCAGGCAAAGCATGTCTCTCTTTTCTAAATCTCTTCCTGTTCTCCCTTCTTGCCTCTCTGTTCCCGAGAAACTGCATCTGTAGCCTGGTAAATTATTTACGTAGGATATCACCTATTTAATTCTGCTCAGAAAAGCACAGGAAATATAATAACATTAGCATAATTGTTCATTAATTATACATCCAGAAGCAGGATTAGCAGCCCAGAGTGGGGCCCCAGACCGAGGGACATGTGATGGAGGCGAGTACCTGGGTAGCATGGCGGCGCGCTGATTAGCCCGGAGCTGCAGCAGCTTTATTCACCACTACAGGTCACACAAATGTTGTCTGCACATGAATCTCACATAATGAGAGGAAAAAGATGAAGGAGAACGAGGAGCTTGTGTTGGGAGCGGAGGCAGCGCTGGAGTGGCTGACTGATGTTCTTTGGTGTATGGAAATGTGCGGGTCGCGCGTCTTTGTTCATGTATGTTAACTCTGCGTGACCTGCCGCTGCTCAGATAATCACGCGTGGCACAGGGATCCTGGATGCTTAAAGCTGCAGCATCACAACCGCGCCTCATTAGGGCCACCCACAGCCGGGGGGGGGGGGGATTCAGGCCATTATAGATCTGAAAAAGAGTGGAATGTGGACCAAGAGAAGAGCTGCAGAGTCTGTATTCATGAGTTTAGTGGTGAATAAAACATGCTGCATCTATGAATTTAACATTCTCCCCTCCCACACGATGAAAGATGTGTGACAACAAACCCCCATTTGGATGTCAGCACCATTACAAAAAGGTCACGTAAACCGTCTGAGCAGAGCTGGTTTGGGGTTTACGGGTGGTCCAGGGAACAGACCTGCAGCATTGCCGTTGCTATGGCAACAATACACAATAAATAACGTCAGTTTGCCATCGAGTGGGGAATCGCAGACTCAGGCGTGGCCGAGGGACACGGGAGCAGAGCTACGGTGTAGCCTTCTACGGTGTAGCCTTCTACGGTGTAGCTTTCTACGGTGTAGCCGGCTACGGTGTAGCCTTCTACGGTGTAGCCTTCTACGATGTAGCCGGCTACGGTGTAGCCTTCTACGGTGTAGCTTTCTACGGTGTAGCCTTCCTAGGTGTAGCCTTCTACGGTGTAGCTTTCTACGGTGTAGCCTTCTACGGTGTAGCCTTCTACGGTGTAGCCTTCTACGGTGTAGCCTTCTACGGTGTAGCCGGCTACGGTGTAGCCTTCTACGGTGTAACCTTCTACGATGTAGCTGGCTACGGTGTAGCCTTCTACGGTGTAGCCTTCTACGGTGTAGCCTTCTACGGTGTAGCCAGCTACGGTGTAGCCTTCTACGGTGTAGCCTTCTACGGTGTAGCCAGCTACGCTACATGGAGGGGATCGTTGAAATGTCTCAATGTCGGAGCCAGACCTGAAGACAGGACCGCTGGAGGACGGAGCGGGGACGCAGCCAAGCCCATCTGGATCACATCTGTCGGTGTTTCCCTCAGCCTGTGGCGACGTTACACCGCTGTCGTGCATCATCTCTGCGATCACAGGAACGACTGCGGCTGTAGCCACCGAGCTGAGGAGGCCTCTGAGATGGGCCTCAAGGGTTCAGTGAGGGTGTCATCCAGCAGTATGACAGATGAACCAATATGTCTTCTTTTACCATTGCTCTTCAATTATTCAGGAGCAAAGCAGTAAATCCAGTGCCTGAGCTCTCCGGGGGGGGGGGGGTCTTGTAAAGCTCTTAACACCCACAGCAGCCGTCATCGTCCTCACTCACACCTTTTCCTCTCCTCTTCTGATACAGAGCGAAGCTAAATCAGCTAGGAACGAACAAGCTAGCAAAGTGTGCAGTGAAGAAAGACTTTAATGGTTTTAACCCCCTGAAGAGGCCGTAAACGCAGTGCTAACACAGCTAAGAAGCTAGCTACAGTATAATCAGCACACCGACATGGCGATATCGCACAGGTGTTGTTGGGAGCCCTGAGCAACGCTGGCAGCAACGTTCCAGCCGGCTCCCTGGGAAAGGAAGCGCTGCCATGGCTGCGAGCCCTGAGCTGAGCTTCACTCTTGACCTTGGAAAAGGAACAAATCAACATTCAGGCTCCAGCGAGTCCCACAGTCTTTATCAGAGACAATCTGTTCTGTTGTCATGGAGACACACACGAACGCAGGGCTCATTCAACAGGATTACACAAATAAAGTTTGGCTCTTCACCCGAACATGTGAAGCAGCTCCAGGAGACACAATCACTTCAGAGGACACTGATCTCAGAGGACACTCATCTCAGGAGGACACTGATCTCAGAGGACACTCATCTGAGGACAGTCATCTGAGGAGGACACTGATCTCAGAGGACACTCATCTCAGGAGGACACTGATCTCAGAGGACACTCATCTCAGGAGGACACTCATCTGAGGAGGACACTCATCTGAGGAGGACACTCATCTGAGGACAGTCATCTGAGGAGGACACTCATCTGAGGAGGACACTCATCTGAGGAGGACACTCATCTCAGGAGGACACTCATCTCAGAGGACACTCATCTCAGGAGGACACTCATCTCAGAGGACACTCATCTCAGGAGGACACTCATCTGAGGAGGACACTCATCTGAGGAGGACACTCATCTGAGGAGGACACTTATCTCAGGAGGACACTCATCTCAGGAGGACACTCATCTGAGGACAGTCATCTGAGGAGGACAGTCATCTGAGGAGGACACTCATCTGAGGAGGACACTCATCTCAGGAGGACACTCATCTCAGAGGACACTCATCTCAGGAGGACACTCATCTCAGAGGACACTCATCTCAGGAGGACACTCATCTCAGAGGACACTCATCTCAGGAGGACACTCATCTGAGGAGGACACTCATCTGAGGAGGACACTCATCTGAGGAGGACACTGATCTCAGAGGACACTCATCTGAGGACACTCATCTCAGGAGGACACTCATCTGAGGACAGTCATCTGAGGAGGACACTCATCTGAGGAGGACACTTATCTCAGGAGGACACTCATCTGAGGACACTCATCTCAGAGGACACTCATCTCAGGAGGACACTCATCTGAGGACAGTCATCTGAGGAGGACACTCATCTCAGGAGGACACTCATCTCAGGAGGACAGTCATCTGAGGAGGACACTCATCTGAGGAGGACACTCATCTGAGGAGGACACTTATCTCAGGAGGACACTCATCTGAGGAGGACACTCATCTCAGAGGACACTCATCTCAGGAGGACATTCATCTCAGGAGGACACTAATCTGAGGACACTCATCTCAGGAGGACACTCATCTGAGGACACTCATCTCAGGAGGACACTTATCTGAGGACAGTCATCTGTGGAGGACACTCATCTCAGGAGGACACTCATCTGTGGAGGACACTCATCTCAGGAGGACACTCATCTGTGGAGGACACTCATCTCAGGAGGACACTCATCTGAGGAGGACACTCATCTGAGGAGGACACTCATCTGAGGACAGTCATCTGAGGAGGACACTCATCTGAGGAGGACACTTATCTCAGGAGGACACTCATCTGAGGACACTCATCTGAGGAGGACACTTATCTCAGGAGGACACTCATCTGAGGAGGACACTTATCTCAGGAGGACACTCATCTGAGGACACTCATCTGAGGAGGACACTCATCTCAGAGAACACTCATTTCAGAGGACACTCATCTCAGGAGGACACTCATCTGAGGAGGACACTCATCTCAGGAGGACACTCATCTCAGAGGACACTCATCCCAGAGGACACTCATCTCAGGAGGACACTCATCTCAGAAGGACACTCATCTGAGGAGGACACTCATCTCAGAGGACACTCATCTGAGGAGGACACTCATCTGAGGAGGACACTCATCTCAGGAGGACACTCATCTCAGGAGGACACTCATCTCAGAGGACACTCATCCCAGAGGACATCATCTGAGGAGGACACTCATCTGAGGAGGACACTCATCTCAGGAGGACACTCATCTCAGGAGGACACTCATCTGAGGACACTCATCTCAGGAGGACACTCATCTGAGGACACTCATCTCAGGAGGACACCACAGAGAAGTGTCCCCAGAAGGATCCACCTTAGGCAGATGTTTTTCTCACTGGGATCATCTTCGTCTTGTCCAGGAGGGACCCAGGAGCTGAGGAACCTGCAGGAACCTGATCTGCTCTTTTTCTCATCACTCATGACAACTGACTGTCTCACGTTTTGTGACCATCTGGAGTTGAAGGGTGGACATCAGGTCCTTTTTGTGACCATCTGGAGTTGAAGGGTGGACATCAAGTCCTTTTTGTGACCATCTGGAGTTGAAGTGTGGACATTAAGTCCTTTTTGTGACCATCTGGAGTTGAAGGGTGGACATCAAGTCCTTTTTGTGACCATCTGGAGTTGAAGGGTGGACATCAGGTCCTTTTTGTGACCATCTGGAGTTGAAGGGTGGACATCAAGTCCTTTTTGTGACCATCTGGAGTTGAAGGGTGGACATCAGGTCCTTTTTGTGACCATCTGGAGTTGAAGGGTGGACATCAGGTCCTTTTTGTGACCATCTGGAGTTGAAGGGTGGACATCAAGTCCTTTTTGTGACCATCTGGAGTTGAAGGGTGGACATCAGGTCCTTTTTGTGACCATCTGGAGTTGAAGGGTGGACATCAAGTCCTTTTTGTGACCATCTGGAGTTGAAGGGTGGACATCAAGTCCTTTTTGTGACCATCTGGAGTTGAAGGGTGGACATCAAGTCCTTTTTGTGACCATCTGGAGTTGAAGGGTGGACATCAGGTCCTTTTTGTGACCATCTGGAGTTGAAGGGTGGACATCAAGTCCTTTTTGTGACCATCTGGAGTTGAAGGGTGGACATCAGGTCCTTTTTGTGACCATCTGGAGTTGAAGGGTGGACATCAAGTCCTTTTTGTGACCATCTGGAGTTGAAGGGTGGACATCAGGTCCTTTTTGTGACCATCTGGAGTTGAAGGGTGGACATCAGGTCCGACTCCAGCAGGTTCCTCACAGGTTGGTCCGAAGCAGCAGGTGGAACCTCCTGCGTCTTGCCTTCTTCATAAATGAAGCCTGACAGGGACACAGAGGAGTGGACACCTGCTTTAATTAGAATGTCCAGACGGGATAATAGTTTCCTGTGACGACGCTTGACCTGCCATTTTCCTCCTGAAGGAGACACCTCTAATGATGTGGTCCAAATGGCAGCTCGTTAACTCCACCCATCACCATTAGGCTGGAAAAGCTGCTGCACTCTGCGTGTGTGTGTGTGTGTGCGTGTGTGTGTGACACCTGTTATCATTATATATTATCATTTTAGTAAAAGCATTTCCAGTCGCTGTAGTTTTACTCACTGTCGCCCTCTACGGGTCGAATCTTTTGCTGTTGGCTGAGGTGGGCGTGTCCGTTCCCGTAGCCCCGCCCAGGGGTGTGGTCACTCATAAGTTATAGATAGTAAAGATGTGACGAGAGACTAATTAACAGGGAAGAAATAAAGACTTGTTGACATGAGTTATATGAGAATGAGCCGTGTCCACAGCAACAAGCGTCAGGTGACCTGACCCCCCCATTTTAGTGCCAGACTCCCTATTGAACAGCTGTCTGCCCATGTTGATCCAGCACCAGCAGAGCCTCCACAGCCCACGAGCTGAGGGCATCAGTTAACTCGGGGAGACCAGTCTGGACTCCACAGGCACCTCTGGGCGGCTCGCTAACGTCAGTGCGGAG
>NC_079536.1:12752235-12867235 GCF_003711565.1 Takifugu flavidus | reverse complement strand
ACGAGGACTGAAACGGGGACGAGACCAAGTGGACAGAAGACCAACCTAAATAACCCCCCCCCCCCCCCCCCCACAACACTGAGCTGAAGCTGGATCCTGAAAATAGAAAAAACGGTAATAAACCTGTAATAAACCTGTAATAAACCTGTAATAAACCTGTAATAAGACGCCTTTGCTGCCGGAATCTTGGGATTCTTCGAACATTTTCCCACTTTGATCTTTATAACTGTAAGAATTTTAAAAGCAACATTCTGTAGTCCGAACCAAAGAGTCCGGGGAACACGGACCACTGTTGCCAGGCAACGGCAGCATCGTGCCTGCTGCCATGGTTGGATGTGCACCCACAACACTGCCGACACTCTGGAGGAGTTTGAATGGGAAAGAGACGCTCTTCCGGATCCTGATCGTGGACCCCTGGTGAGGGGGGCACCCCGGAAAAGCCAAACAAATACACACTTTGGTTCTTCTACATTTGTGAGGACATAGCGCCTTACGCCATGCATAGCAGACCACAAGATGGAGACGTGGAAGGACAGTTGGATCCAGGAGAGGTGGACAGATCCCAGGACACCATGAACTGCATGAACTGGACCCCCCCCATGTGTGGAATGACTGTCCAGTCTCTAAAGGCCCCCTCCAGGAGGGGGTCCAAATGCAGCCTCGGCTAATCACAGCTAATCTGACATGAGTGCAGCAGATTATCTGACTGAAAGGGTTCATGTGACGTGCGTCCGCCAGCTCGTCCAGGTCTCTCAGGACAACAGAGGACAACAGAGGACAAAAGAGTTTCTACCATGACTCCAGGGGCAGGTGCTCTCCAGGGCTGCTGTGCTCAGGTGACTCACATGCAGGTGACACAGTTCAGCTCCTTCATGGCTCAGTACTCCTCCAGCCTGGAATCGTGTCCGTGTCCGGAGTCAGACGGGAAGACGGCGCCTTCAAGGCAGGTGTCCTGCTGCAGCTGTCTGAGCATGTCCTCCCACTGGACGCCTGGTCCTCCCGCTGGACGCCTGGTCCTCCCACTGGACGTCTGGTCCTCCACTGGACGCCTGGTCCTCCCACTGGACGCCTGGTCCTCCCACTGGACGCCTGGTCCTCCCACTGGACGCCTGGTCCTCCCACTGGACGTCTGGTCCTCCCACTGGTCCTCACACTGGACGTCTGGTCCTCCCACTGGTCCTCCCGCTGGACGCCTGGTCCTCCCACTGGACGTCTGGTCCTCCCGCTGGACGCCTGGTCCTCCCGCTGGACGCCTGGTCCTCCCACTGGACGCCTGGTCCTCCCACTGGACGTCTGGTCCTCCCACTGGACGCCTGGTCCTCCCACTGGACGTCTGGTCCTCCCACTGGTCCTCACACTGGACGTCTGGTCCTCCCACTGGTCCTCACACTGGACGTCTGGTCCTCCCACTGGTCCTCCCACTGGACGTCTGGTCCTCCCACTGGACGCCTGGTCCTCCCACTGGACGCCTGGTCCTCCCACTGGACGTCTGGTCCTCCCACTGGACGTCTGGTCCTCACACTGGACGTCTGGATGCATCAGGTGAATCACTGGGAACGTTTCTCTGCATCGGTTCAGGGTGACGTCAGTAATGACGGTGAACCGTGCACGTGTCAGGTGGATCTGTGCACGTTTCAGGTGGATCAGTGCACGTTTCAGGTGGGTCTGCACGTTTCAGGTGGGTCTGTGCACGTTTCAGGTGGATCAGTGCACGTTTCAAGTGGGTATGTGCACGTTTCAAGTGGGTCTGTGCACGTTTCAGGTGGATCAGTGCACGTTTCAGGTGGGTCTGTGCACGTTTCAGGTGGATCAGTGCACGTTTCAGGTGGATCAGTGCACGTTTCAAGTGCGTATGTGCACGTTTCAGGTGGGTCTGTGCACGTTTCAGGTGGATCAGTGCATGTTTCAAGTGGGTCTGTGCACGTTTCAGGTGGGTCTGTGCACGTTTCAGGTGGATCAGTGCACGTTTCAAGTGGGTATGTGCACGTTTCAAGTGGGTCTGTGCACGTTTCAGGTGGATCAGTGCACGTTTCAGGGGGGTCTGTGCACGTTTCAGGTGGATCAGTGCACGTTTCAGGTGGATCAGTGCACGTTTCAAGTGCGTATGTGCACGTTTCAGGTGGGTCTGTGCATGTTTCAGGTGGGTCTGTGCACATTTCAGGTGGGTCTGTGCACGTTTCAGCTGGATCAGTGCACGTTTCAGGTGGGTCTGTGCACGTTTCAGGTGGATCAGTGCACGTTTCAGGTGGATCAGTGCACGTTTCAGGTGCGTATGTGCACGTTTCAGGTGGGTCTGTGCATGTTTCAGGTGGGTCTGTGCACATTTCAGGTGGGTCTGTGCACGTTTCAGCTGGATCAGTGCACGTTTCAGGTGGGTCTGTGCACGTTTCAGGTGGATCAGTGCACGTTTCAGCTGGGTCTGTGCACGTTTCAAGTGCGTATGTGCACGTTTCAGGTGGGTATGTGCACGTTTCAGGCGGTCTGTGCACGTTTCAGGTGGATCAGTGCACGTTTCAGGTGGGTCTGTGCACATTTCAGGTGGGTATGTGCACGTTTCAAGTGGGTCTGTGCACGTTTCAGGTGGGTATGTGCACATTTCAGGCGGGTATGTGCACATTTCAGGTGGGTCTGTGCACGTTTCAGGGGGGTCTGTGCACATTTCAGGTGGGTATGTGCACGTTTCAAGTGGGTCTGTGCACGTTTCAGGTGGATCAGTGCACGTTTCAAGTGGGTCTGTGCACGTTTCAGGTGGATCAGTGCACGTTTCAGGTGGATCAGTGCACGTTTCAAGTGCGTATGTGCACGTTTCAGGTGGGTCTGTGCACATTTCAGGTGGGTCTGTGCACGTTTCAGCTGGATCAGTGCACGTTTCAGGTGGGTCTGTGCACGTTTCAGGTGGATCAGTGCACGTTTCAGCTGGGTCTGTGCACGTTTCAAGTGCGTATGTGCACGTTTCAGGTGGGTATGTGCACATTTCAGGCGGGTCTGTGCACGTTTCAGGTGGATCAGTGCACGTTTCAGGTGGGTCTGTGCACGTTTCAGGTGGGTCTGTGCACATTTCAGGTGGGTCTGTGCACGTTTCAGGTGGGTCTGTGCACATTTCAGGTGGGTCTGTGCACGTTTCAGGTGGATCAGTGCACGTTTCAGCTGGGTCTGTGCACGTTTCAGGTGGGTCTGTGCACGTTTCAGGTGGGTATGTGCACGTTTCAGGCGGTCTGTGCACGTTTCAGGTGGATCAGTGCACGTTTCAAGTGCGTATGTGCACGTTTCAGGTGGGTTTGTGCATGTTTCAGGTGGGTCTGTGCACGTTTCAGGTGGGTCTGTGCACATTTCAGGTGGGTATGTGCACGTTTCAGGTGGGTCTGTGCACGTTTTAGGTGAATCAGTGCATGTTTCAAGTGGGTATGTGCACGTTTCAAGTGGGTATGTGCACGTTTCAGGTGGGTATGTGCACGTTTCAGGTGGGTCTGTGCACGTTTCAGGTGGATCAGTGCACGTTTCAGGTGGGCCTGTGCACGTTTCAGCTGGATCAGTGCACGTTTCAGGTGGGCCTGTGCACGTTTCAGCTGGATCAGTGCACGTTTCAGGTGGGTCTGTGCACGTGTCAGGTGGGCCTGTCTTCCTGCCTGCCTGCCTGGTCCAGTCTTTCCTGCCACTGTCTGAACCCTAATTACCCTCACCTGTGTATAATTGTCCCCAGGTGTCCCGTCCTCCTGTGCTTGTCTTGTAAAGGTGTCCAGCTTGCGCCCTGTCTCTTGTCCTGTTGGGATGACATCAGTTTGGGTGGTTGCCCTGATGGCCTGTCTGCTGGTCCAGGTAAGCCTGCAATGATGATGATGATGGTGATGATGATGGTGATTATGATAGTCATGAGGATGATGATGGTGATGATGATGGTGATTATAGTCATGAGGATGATGATAATGATGATGATGATGATGATGATGATAGTCATGAGGATGATGATAATGATGATGATGATGGTGATGATGGTGATTATGGTGATGAGGGTGGTGATTATGATGATGATGGTGATGGTGATTATAGTCATGAGGATGATGATAATGATGATGACGATGACGATGATGGTGATTATAGTCATGAGGATGATGATAATGATAGTAATGATAATAGTCATGATGATAGTCATGAGGATGACAATGATGATGATGATGATAGTAATGATGATGATATTGATGATGACAGTCATGAGGATGACGATGATGATGATGATGATAATGATAGTAATGATGATAGTCATGAGGATGAGGATGATGATGATGATAATAATGATGATAGTCATGAGGATGACGATGATGATGATATTGATGATGATAGTCATGAGGATGATGATGATGATGATAATGATAGTAATGATGATAGTAATGATGATAGTCATGAGGATGATGATGATAGTAATGAGGATGACGATGATGATATTGATGATGATAGTCATGAGGATGATGATGATAGTAATGAGGATGACGATGATGATATTGATAATGATAGTCATGAGGATGATGATGATGGTAATGATAGTAATGATGATAGTCATGAGGATGATGATGATGGTAATGATAGTAATGATGATAGTCATGAGGATGACGATGATGATGATGATGATAGTAATGATGATAGTCATGAGGATGATGATGATGATGATATTGATGATGATAGTCATGAGGATGATGATGATGATTTTAATGATGATAGTAATGATGATAGTCATGAGGATGACAATGATGATGATGATGATAGTAATGATGATGATATTGATGATGATAGTCATGAGGATGATAATGATGAGGATGATGATGATAGTAATCGTGACAACAATAACAATACATTTATTTGAAGCTCTTTTGGACCCTCGGCCACTTTAACAGTTTAAAATAGGCAATAAACATAAAATATGATAAAGCATCAAGATGAGACAACAACACTGTTGGGGGGCAGGAATGCGAGATTTAGGGGGGCAGGATGGGGAGATTTAGGGGGGCAGGATGGGGGCATTTAGGGGGGCAGAATGGGGGCATTTAGGGGGGCGGAATGCGAGATTTAGGGGGGCAGGATGGGGAGATTTAGGGGGGCAGGATGGGGAGATTTAGGGGGGCAGAAGTCCCATGTTTTAGAGCACAGCAGAGATGGCTGCTCATTCCTTCTGTTCCAACAGACAACACACTCGTCCAGCGTCCATTCTATTGTCTTTGGGGACATTTGATGGGGACATTTGATGGGGACATTTGATGGGGACATTAGTGAAAGGCAGCACGCCATTGCATTTACACATAATCACCCACTTCAGAAGACCCAGGGGACAGACGTGCACAGCACGGACCATTTCCCTGAGATCCTCTGTGTCCCATGTTTGTCCACTAATAGTCCACCTGACAGGATCCTTATGGACATGTTCAAAAATGCCCATCAACGGACCAGTGGCTGCATTTAATGGTAACACATCCAGCTCTGCGGAGTTGAGTGGTGTGTGTGTGTGTGTGTGTGTGTGTGGTGTGTGTGTGTGTGTGTGTGTGTGTGTGTGTGTGTGTGTGTGTGTGTGTGTGTGTGTGTGTGTGTGTGTGTGAGAAACGGTGATGGGAACATGTGAACGTGCACCAGCGGGAGCTGAACCTCACACAGCAGAAGCAGGAGGTGCCGCTGTTGAGCTGGGACAGGACGCTGGACGCTGATGGTGTCAAAGGCTGCAGGGGGGTCGAGGAGGATGAGGGGGACACTGCTGAAGACAGGACCCAGGACTTTAAAACCAGCAGTGTTGCTACCTGTCCCGATGCTGCTAATGGGGCTAATGCACCTGAGGCTAGCCTTGCTGTAGCCTGCTGTGGTTCCCATGGTCACATGATGGAGGTTTTCTGCTTATTTTAATAGTGGATGGATAATTGCCGCTTGTGAGGACCATTGTTGGCGTGTTGTTGTGTTACACGTGTTGTTGTGTTACATGTGTTGTTGTGTTACATGTTCTGAAGGCATCAGCAGCATCGGGAAGCCTGTTTTTAGCCACGAAGCTACGTAGGCAGTGTATTTATCTAGTGATCGGTGCTCCGTCTGGGGCCTGCCACTACCTTTACCTACCCTTAACTACCTTTACCTACCTTTACTACCTTTACCTACCCTTAACTACCTTTACCTACCTTTACCTACCCTTAACTACCTTTACCTACCCTTAACTACCTTTACCTACCTTTACCTACCCTAACTACCTTTACCTACCCTTAACTACCTTTACCTACCCTTACCTACCTTTACCTGGCTGTTTTCCTTTCATGAAAGCCTGGTTTCACCTTCCTTAACTTCAGGAGGGGTCCGGCTGATTGGATCATATAAATGCACTGAAGCCGGTTAGTTAATTATTCTGCAGCAGAAAAGAACTATTAGTTATTCATGTTTCTACTTGGTGTCAGAAAAGGTCACTGTTTGAAAGAAAATGTAATTATTGCAATTTGTCCTCTTAATGTACGTTCCTGGGGGGAACTGTTAATTGTCGGCTTTGCAGCACTTTTTTTTTATCTTTGTGGTAATTAAAAATGTAAAACAGAGCTCAGAGGCGTGAGAGCAGCCTGATGTCTAATCAGTGGAGGTTCGGGGTCTGCAGAGCAAGCATCAGATGCTGCTGGACATGTCCCTCATTAGGACATCGGCGCCATGGCGACAGGCTGCTTCGCCCAGGCTGCAGAACGTCCCCCAACACCAGAAAGGGAGGTGATTCTCCAGCCGAGGTCCTGCTGAGTTTCAGTGAGCAGCAGGAGGTGAGAGGACGCAGCAGGACTCGGGGACGTGTGGACGTGTGGACGTGTGTCCACATTAATGATAAATGAAGCTAATTTCTGCAACGGTAGCGTGACAGCCGATAAGCACCAGCCCTCATCCATTATGGAGGATCTAATCATTCACAATGACAGGGTTTGCTAATCAATGTTGTCATGGGCCAAGATCAAGGTGTTTGTGACTCTACTGAGCAACAAACCAGACATCAGATTCTAAAGAACATTTAGTTAGTGTCCAGCACTGACGCCCCCCCCGCCCCCGCCCTGCTAACTCGCTACAGATAGCCTGACAGGAGCCAGCTCTTATCTTTGATAAGGCAACCAGGTGCCTCTGAAGGAGCAACCTGCTTCTCTAACAGCTACATCAGATCTGTAATCAGGCGGCAGAAACAGTCACAACAGTCATCATTCTGCATCTGGGGGAGGCTGGACACCAGTGGCCACAGGTGCCTTCAGGCTGGACACCTGCGCTAATGACAGATAGCACCTAGCATGAATGCTAGGGTGTGTGGATCTGGGTAACCCTAATCCCATCTGCCAGCTGACGGCTCAGTGTATGTGAAAGAATAGAACCAGAAGGGCTGACGGTCTATCAGGACCTGCTGAGTCCAGAGAGAAGCTGACCCTCTCCTTGTGCTGCCATCACACGAGCCTGTCCTGTCTTTCAGTCCAGCCTCGTCCACCCACTAGCTGGGTTCCTCATCCACCTCGTCCACCCACTGGCTGGGTTCCTCGTCCAGCCTCGTCCACCCACTGGCTGGGTTCCTCGTCCAGCCTCGTCCACCCACTAGCTGGGTTCCTCATCCAGCCTCTGCTGCCTGAGGCCCTGTCTCTGGTCCTGTCTCTGGTCCTGTCTCTGGTCCTGTCTCTGGTCCTGTCTCTGGCCTGTCTCTGGCCCTGTCTCTGGCCCTCTCTCTGCCCTCTCTCTGGCCCTCTCTCTGGCCCTCTCTCTGGCCTCTCTCTGGCCCTGTCTCTGGCCCTCTCTCTGGCCCTGTCTCTGGCCCTCTCTCTGGCCCTCTCTCTGGCCCTCTCTCTGGCCCTCTCTCTGGCCCTGTCTCTGGCCTGTCTCTGGCCCTCTCTCTGGCCCTGTCTCTGGCCCTCTCTCTGGCCCTCTCTCTGGCCCTCTCTCTGGCCCTGTCTCTGGCCCTGTCTCTGGCCCTGTCTCTGGCCCTCTCTCTGGCCCTGTCTCTAACCCTGTCTCTGGCCCTCTCTCTGGCCCTCTCTCTGGCCCTCTCTCTGGCCCTCTCTCTGGCCCTCTCTCTGGCCCTCTCTCTGGCCCTGTCTCTAACCCTGTCTCTGGCCCTCTCTCTGGCCCTGTCTCTGGCCCTGTCTCTGGCCCTGTCTCTGGCCCTCTCTCTGGCCCTGTCTCTAACCCTGTCTCTGGCCCTCTCTCTGGCCCTCTCTCTGGCCCTCTCTCTGGCCCTCTCTCTGGCCCTCTCTCTGGCCCTCTCTCTGGCCCTGTCTCTAACCCTGTCTCTGGCCCTCTCTCTGGCCCTCTCTCTGGCCCTGTCTCTAACCCTGTCTCTGGCCCTCTCTCTGGCCCTGTCTCTGGCCCTCTCTCTGGCCCTGTCTCTGGCCCTCTCTCTGGCCCTGTCTCTGGCCCTCTCTCTGGCCCTGTCTCTGGCCCTCTCTCTGGCCCTGTCTCTAACCCTCTCTCTGGCCCTCTCTCTGGCCCTCTCTCTGGCCCTGTCTCTGGTCTGTCTCTGGTCCTCTCTCTGGTCCTCTCTCTGGTCCTCTCTCTGGCCCGTCTCTGGCCCTGTCTCTGGCCCTGTCTCTGGCCCTCTCTCTGGCCCTGTCTCTGGCCCTGTCTCTGGCCCTGTCTCTAACCCTGTCTCTGGCCCTGTCTCTGGCCCTGTCTCTGGCCCTGTTTCTGGCCCTGTCTCTGGCCCTGTCTCTGGCCCTGTTTCTGGCCCTGTCTCTAACCCTGTCTCTGGCCCTGTCTCTGGCCCTGTCTCTGGCCCTGTTTCTGGCCTGTCTCTGGCCCTGTCTCTGGCCCTGTCTCTGGCCCTGTCTCTAACCCTGTCTCTGGCCCTGTTTCTGGCCCTGTCTCTAACCCTCTCTCTGGTCCTGTCTCTGGCCCTGTCTCTGGCCCTGTCTCTGGTCCTGTCTCTGGTCCTGTCTCTGGCCCTGTCTCTGGCCCTGTCTCTAACCCTCTCTCTGGTCCTGTCTCTGGCCCTGTTTCTGGCCCTGTTCTGGCCCTGTCTCTCTGGCCCTGTCTCTGGCCCTGTCTCTGGCCCTGTCTCTGGCCCTGTTTCTGGCCCTGTCTCTGGCCCTCTCTCTGACCCTCTCTCTGGTCCTGTCTCTGGCCCTGTCTCTGGCCCTGTCTCTGGCCCTGTCTCTGGCCCTCTCTCTGGCCCTGTCTCTGGCCCTGTCTCTAACCTCTCTCTGGTCCTGTCTCTGGCCCTGTTTCTGGCCCTGTCTCTGGCCCTCTCTCTGGCCCTCTCTCTGGTCCTGTCTCTGGTCCTGTTTCTGGCCCTGTCTCTGGCCCTGTCTCTGGCCCTGTCTCTGGCCCTGTTTCTGGCCCTGTTTCTGGCCCTGTCTCTGGCCCTGTCTCTGGCCCTGTTTCTGGCCCTGTCTCTGGCCCTCTCTCTGACCCTCTCTCTGGTCCTGTCTCTGGCCCTGTCTCTGGCCCTGTCTCTGGCCCTGTCTCTGGCCCTGTCTCTGGCCCTCTCTCTGGCCCTGTCTCTGGCCCTGTCTCTAACCCTCTCTCTGGTCCTGTCTCTGGCCCTCTTTCTGGCCCTGTCTCTGGCCCTCTCTCTGGCCCTCTCTCTGGTCCTGTCTCTGGTCCTGTTTCTGGCCTGTCTCTGGCCCTGTCTCTAACCCTCTCTCTGGTCCTGTCTCTGGCCCTCTTTCTGGCCCTGTCTCTGGCCCTCTCTCTGGCCCTCTCTCTGGTCCTGTCTCTGGTCCTGTTTCTGGCCCTGTCTCTGGCCCTGTCTCTGGCCCTGTCTCTGGCCCTGTTTCTGGCCCTGTTTCTGGCCCTCTCTCTGGCCCTCTCTCTGGTCCTGTCTCTGGTCCTGTTTCTGGCCCTGTCTCTGGCCCTGTTTCTGGCCCTGTCTCTAACCCTGTCTCTGGCCCTGTTTCTGGCCCTGTCTCTGGCCTGTCTCTGGCCCTGTCTCTGGCCCTGTCTCTGGCCCTGTCTCTGGCCCTGTCTCTGGCCCTGTCTCTGGTCCGCAGTTCACACGTAATGACCACGTGTCGCGGGCTGTTCATGTAACATGGGCCGGTGTGAACAGCCCCATCGTACGTCCAACCCTGGAAGACGTGTGCTGACCAGGGACTCTTCCTCCCACCTTTTTCCCGACTTCTTTTCTTTAACCGATTTCTAAAGTGGAATGAGTGGGTGTGACAACAGAAGAGGCGTCACTTAACGACCCGCGGGGGGCAGCGAGTGTGGGACGGTCTGCTGAGGACAGCACCCTCACCCCAACGACAGCAGCTTCTTCCTGTCGGGCTCTTCCTCCGAGTCTCCGGCTGCTGCTGGACTGTCAGAACACCAGGCAGATGTGACGTGGCCCATCTGGGCCGCCCAGCGAGTCCAGAGATGAGGCTGCACAGCAGCAGGAGGACATGAAAGCAATGAGGTCATAACTGGTGTAAATAGAGAGAAAATTGGGCTCCTCAGCAGAGGCTCGGGGAGCAGGAGGCCTGCATCAATAGCTCCTGCCCACGTGGACGCAGCGGCAGCTCCGAACTGAATTCCATAGATGGGAAAATGAAAACATTAATAAACCTTTCTCATATCTGTAATTTCAGTGGAATCAATCTGTTGAGCGTGTTCTGATTGTAGCAGCTGGCTGCTGGACGCTGAGGGGCTGTTGAGTCCATGAATGGCAGCAGCAATGCTCCGCACCTCGGGAACGCTCCCATCCGGGGAAAACGCTACCAACGCTCCAAGAAATAGCCGACCTGATTACAAACACACAATCACCTCACAATCACCACGCAATTCAAATGGGACAAAGGAGGTTTCTGTCTGGCCTTACAGTGGAAAATGTGTTTCTCTTTGTTCCATAAAATGTTTTATTCAGCATCCCTTCCATCCCAGAGCGGGAGGAGGCTCCGATCGGTGAGTAGGGCTCTTCTGGAGAGCACAGGTCAGGAGGTTATTGGACCGCCGCCTTGCTCATCTTATTGTTACCAGCTTCATTTTCAATGAAGACACAGTGATGATCCGTGTGTTTGTTTTCTCCAGAATCAACACAAAGAGCTCCGTCCCTCCTGGTGACGCCGGCGTGCTGCTGTGCTGCTGTGCTGCTGTGCTGCTGATGACATGCGGTGTAAGTGGCTCCTTTCAACACTTGCTGCTAATTGCTCTGTTCACAGATCCATCTGTCTGAATGGGAGGGGGGGAGGAGGGGAGGGAGGAAGGGAGGAGGGGAGGAAGGGAGGAGGGGGGGAGGGGGGGAGGAGGGGAGGAGGAGAGGAGGAAGGGAGGGAGGAAGGAAGGAAGGAAGGAAGGAGGAAGGAAGGAAGGGAGGGAGGAGGGGAAGGAGGAGGGAAAGGAGGAGGAGTCTTCTTTGTTTCTTTCTGGGGATCTGGGGGAGGGAGGGAGGAGGGGGGGCTTTGAGGGGGCTAGTCAGGGGGAGGAGTCCTTCCCCCCTGCTTCCTTTCTTTTCTTTCTTTCTTAAGGAAGGAAGGGCTTCTTTTCTTTCTTTCTTTCTTCTTTTCTTTCCTTCTCTTTCTTTCTTTCCTTCGGCTTTTCTTTTCCTTCCTTTCTTTCATTCCGGAGGCTTCCTCTCCTTCGAAGGAAGCTTCAGAAGGGCCTTCCCTCCAGGGAAGGAAGGAAGGGAGGGAGGGAGGAGAGCTTCCTTTCTTCAAGGGAGGAGGGTCCGGAGGGGAGGGTCTTCTTTCTTTCTTTCTTCCTTTCTTTTTTCGAATCCTTTCTTTCTTCCTCCTTCCTTCTCCTTCCTGGAAGGAAGGAAGGAAGGAAGGGAGGGAGGAGGGGAGGGAGGGAGGGAGGAAGGGTGGGTGCAGACTTGAGCTAACCCAGCGGTAATCCTGGACGGGGGGTCTGGGGTGAACGTCTGGCCCTGTACGGCAGCAGGTGTACAGCTATACATTAGTGTATGTGGTGAACGTCTGGCCCTGTACGGCAGCAGGTGTACAGCTATACATTAGTGTATGCGGTGAACGTCTGGCCCTGTACGGCAGCAGGTGTACAGCTATACATTAGTGTATGCGGTGAACGTCTGGCCCTGTACGGCAGCAGGTGTACAGCTATACATTAGTGTATGCGGTGAACGTCTGGCCCTGTACGGCAGCAGGTGTACAGCTATACATTAGTGTATGCGGTGAACGTCTGGCCCTGTACGGCAGCAGGTATACAGCTATACATTAGTGTATGTGGTGAACGTCTGGCCCTGTACGGCAGCAGGTATACAGCTATACATTAGTGTATGCGGTGAACGTCTGGCCCTGTACGGCAGCAGGTATACAGCTATACATTAGTGTATGCGGTGAACGTCTGGCCCTGTACGGCAGCAGGTATACAGCTATACATTAGTGTATGCGGTGAACGTCTGGCCCTGTACGGCAGCAGGTATACAGCTATACATTAGTGTATGCGGTGAACGTCTGGCCCTGTACGGCAGCAGGGTACAGCTATACATTAGTGTATGTGGTTGAACGTCTGGCCCTGTACGGCAGCAGGTGTACAGCTATACATTAGTGTATGCGGTGAACGTCTGGCCTGTACGGCAGCAGGTGTACAGCTATACATTAGTGTATGCGGTGAACGTCTGGCCCTGTACGGCAGCAGGTGTACAGCTATACATTAGTGTATGCGGTGAACGTCTGGCCCTGTACGGCAGCAGGTGTACAGCTATACATTAGTGTATGCGGTGAGGAAGTCTGGCCCTGTACGGCAGCAGGTGTACAGCTATACATTAGTGTATGCGGTGAACGTTGGCCTGTACGGCAGCAGGTGTACAGCTATCATTAGTGTATGCGGTGAACGTCTGGCCCTGTACGGCAGCAGGTGTACAGCTATACATTAGTGTATGCGGTGAACGTCTGGCCCTGTACGGCAGCAGGTGTACAGCTATACATTAGTGTATGCGGTGAACGTCTGGCCCTGTACGGCAGCAGGTGTACAGCTTACATTAGTGTATGTGGTGAACGTCTGGCCCTGTACGGCAGCAGGTGTACAGCTATACATTAGTGTATGTGGTGAACGTCTGGCCCTGTACGGCAGCAGGTTGTACAGCTATACATTAGTGTATGGTGGTGAAGTCTGGCCTGTACGGCAGCAGGTGTACAGCTATACATTAGTGTATGTGGTGAACGTCTGGCCTGTACGGCAGCAGGTGTACAGCTATAAATTAGTGTATGTGGTGAACGTCTGGCCCTGTACGCAGCAGGTGTACAGCTATACTTAGTGTGTGTGAAGTGTCCACTCTGCACTTGTCCTGTGGTGCAACCAGATACAGGCTTCGCATGCGATGCACATACGTAGACTTCCCGTACGGCAGCTGTACACTTAGCAGGTTTATGTATGTGGCAGAACGTCCCTTCCAGTAGGTTGGTGTATGTCAGCTATACATTAGTGTATGTGGTGAACGTCTGGCCCTGTACGGCAGCAGGTGTACAGCTATACATTAGTGTATGTGGTGAACGTCTGGCCCTGTACGGCAGCAGGTGTACAGCTATACATTAGTGTATGTGGTGAAGTCTGGCCTGTACGGCAGCAGGTGTACAGCTATACATTAGTGTATGTGGTGAACGTCTGGCCCTGTACGGCAGCAGGTGTACAGCTATACATTAGTGTATGTGGTGAACGTCTGGCCCTGTACGGCAGCAGGTGTACAGCTACATTAGTGTATGTGGTGAACGTCTGGCCCTGTACGGCAGCAGGTGTACAGCTATATTAGTGTATGTGGTGAAAGTCTGGCCCTGTACGGCAGCAGGTGTACAGCTATACATTAGTGTATGGTGAACGTCTGGCCCTGTACGGCGCAGGGTGTACAGCTATACATTAGTGTATGTGGTGAACGTCTGGCCCTGTACGCGCAGCAGGTGTACAGCTATACATTAGTGTATGTGGTGAACGTCTGGCCTGTACGGCAGCAGGTGTAAGCTATACATTAGTTGTATGTGGTGAACGTCGGCCCTGTACGGCAGCAGGTGTACAGCTATACATTAGTGTATGCGGTGAACGTCTGGCCCTGTACGGCAGCAGGTGTACAGATACATTAGTGTATGCGGTGAACGTCTCTGGCCCCTGTACGGCAGCAGGTATACAGCTATACATTAGTGTATGTGGTGAACGTCTGGCCCTGTACGGCAGCAGGTATACAGCTATACATTAGTGTATGCGGTGAACGTCTGGCCCTGTCCGGCAGCAGGTATACAGCTATACATTAGTGTATGCGGTGAACGTCTGGCCCTGTAGGGCAGCAGGTATACAGCTATACATTAGTGTATGCGGTGAACGTCTGGCCCTGTACGGCAGCAGGTATACAGCTATACATTAGTGTATGTGGTGAACGTCTGGCCCTGTACGGCAGCAGGTATACAGCTATACATTAGTGTATGTGGTGAATGTCTGGCCCTGTACGGCAGCAGGTATACAGCTATACATTAGTGTATGTGGTGACCGTCTGGCCCCTGTCCGGCAGCAGGTATACAGCTATACATTAGTTTATGTGGTGAACGTCTGGCCCTGTACGGCAGCAGGTGTACAGCTATACATTAGTTTATGTGGTGAACGTCTGGCCCTGTACGGCAGCAGGTAACAGCTATACATTAGTTTATGTGGTGAACGTCTGGCCCTGTACGGCAGCAGGTGTACAGCTATACATTAGTGTATGTGGTGAACGTCTGGCCCTGTACGGCAGCAGGTATACAGCTATACATTAGTGTATGTGGTGAACGTCTGGCCCTGTACGGCAGCAGGTATACAGCTATACATTAGTTTATGTGGTGAACGTCTGGCCCTGTACGGCAGCAGGTATACAGCTATACATTAGTGTATGTGGTGAACGTCTGGCCCTGTACGGCAGCAGCAGGTACAGCTATACATTAGTGTATGTGGTGAACGTCTGGCCCTGTACGGCAGCAGGTATACAGCTATACATTAGTGTATGTGGTGAACGTCTGGCCCTGTACGGCAGCAGGTATACAGCTATACATTAGTGTATGTGGTGAACGTCTGGCCCTGTCCGGCAGCAGGTATACAGCTATACATTAGTGTATGTACAGCATCCTACACCTGCAGGGGGAGAACTTGAGTCCTGCTGCGGTTGGTACTCGGCAGAACTGTAAAGAGGAACTTCCAAGTCTCCCCAGTCTTCCTCCATGTCAGTGTTCTCCTCTTCTCTAACTGTCCAGAAGCTAATTGCAGTCATTAATTCGTGTGACCTACGGCTGCTTCCAGCTTCTCTCGCAGCTCCGTCTGAGCGTTGCTGGTGCGTGAAATCAATTTAGTGCTAATCGTTGATGGTGGGTGTCTGTAGGCTGGATTTGGTGAGCCGCTGGACCCCCAAGATAAAAAGACCACTTCATTTACTGCTCATTTCCATCCACACGGAAGAAGGCGGAGGAAGAACAGATAGTCCTGTGAAGCCCATCTTCTCTGAAGCTATCGTCAAACTAAACGCAGCAGCTTCTACTGCTTAAAGTTCTACAGAACCTTAAAACCATCCTGATCCAGAGCCGTCAGGACCTCAGACTGGGCTAAAGGTTCCCCTGCCACCAAGACCATGAACTCAGAGGCAAGTCTGATGTCTCACTTCACTCTGACAGAGCTGGAGAGGATCTGCAGGGAAGAACATCAGAACATCCTCAAATCCAGCTGCTCCAGCTGCTGCTGGAGGCTCCAGCTGCTGGGACGCTGCAGCTGAGGTCTCCATCTTCATCAGTCATTCCTACTTCAGTCTTGAGTGGAGGCTGACCACAGCTGGTTTGATTCTGAAGATTCTTTATTCTGAGTGTGAAGCCACAAAAGAGCAACACATGAGGAGAGAAGAAGGTTCCCCCTGAGCCTGAGATGATGAGAATCCTCCTGCCTGCAGTCACACAGTTTAATGCTGATCAGATCTTCAGCCACTATCAAAACCCTCTGTGGCATGAAACCAGTCCCCTGGTGGACAGTGACTCGGAGGCTTTTCCACCAATCAAAAGGCTGGAGAGGTTCAAACCAGAAGGTCAGAGACGATGAGTGTGCAACACTCTAAATCACGTCTGTTCACCATCTGAGAGTACAGCCGGTCCCCTCAGCGGCGCCATTATTGAGCTGTAAAACACCGGGACAGGCGGACAGGACGGCCGGGACAAAGGTGTCCCTCAGAGCTGCTCCAGCTTAAAGGGAACCTGGTTACAGACACAGTAACGTAGCAGTAAACTGCTAGTGAGGCACAATTAGCACCTGGGTAATAAACAGTAACGGCGTGGTGGTTTAGGGCGATTCAGACGCCAGTGCTAGTTTCTTCTTCTCTGGTTCTACTGTTGCTAGTTTCTTCTTCTCTGGTTCTACTGTTGCTAGTTTCTTCTTCTCTGGTTCTACTGTTGCTAGTTTCTTCTTCTCTGGTTCTACTGTTACGGGGACCCAGTCTGGTTGGGGTCCTGGCAGATTCTCCACACTTGTAATTTCTCTCTACATCCACGCAGATGGACACTGGTCACACATGTCCCCGTCCCATATCCTGTCCCTGCGTGTCCCCAGGTAAATCGCTAGCTTTTAAGGACCTGACACGCAGTGGGCCACGTTTATTGTTAGTGAGCCAATAAAACGCTGAGAAGCCTCAGTTCAAACAGTGAAACCCCTGTGAGTCTCAGACAGACCACAGACAGGACACATGTTGGGGACTTCATGCTTCGGTCACCCCCGATCTCACACCTCCACGGACGCACCGACCAGGAGAGAGTCCAGGTGGCGCCGCCATGACAGGCAGACCATAATTACAGGAAATAACATTAAACACCAGCCGGGGTTCGAAGAGAGATTAGGACGGGTTGAAAACACAATCAATCAGTCCTGCAGCCGGACACACTCACCCTGCTCGGGGGGGGGACAGAAGGAGGGGGGAGAAAGAGGTTGAAGAGAGGGGAGAGGAGAGACAGAGGAGGGGAGAGAGACAGAGGTGGAGAAGAGAGGGAGAGAAGGGGGAGGGAGAAGAAGGGGGGAGAAAGAGGGGAGGGAGACAGGGGGAAGAGAGAGGGGAGAGACAGAGGAGGGGAGGGAGAAAGAGGTGGAGAGAGCAGGGGAGAGCGGGGGAGGGAGAAAGAAGGGGGAGAAAGAGGTTGAAGAGACAGGGGAGAGACAGAGGAGGGGAGGGAGACAGAGGTGGAAGAGAAAGGGGAGAGACGGGGAGGAGAAAGAAGGGGGAGACAGAGGGGAGGGAGACAGAGGGGGAGGGGAGAGACAGAGGGGAGGAGACAGAGGTGGAGAGATGGGGGAGAGACAGAGGGGAGGGAGACAGAGGGGAAGAGAGAGGGGAGAGACGGGGAGGGAGAAAGAAGGGGGAGACAGAGGGGAGGGAGACAGAGGTGGAAGAGAGAGGGGAGAGACAGGGGGAGGGACAAAGAAGGGGGAGACAGAGGGGAGGGAGACAGGGGTGGAAGAGAGAGAGGGGAGAGACGGGGAGGGAGACAGAGGTGGAAGAGAGAGAGGGGAGACGGGGAGGGAGAAGAAGGGAGAGACAGAGGGGAGGGAGACAGGGGTGGAAGAGAGAGGGGAGAGACACAGACAGACAGAGAGTCCACGTGGACGAGTCAGTTTCCAGCCCACAGCTGATCTCAGCCACAGTTGATCCCAGCCACAGTTGATCCCAGCGCTGGGATCCAGCCCACAGTTGATCCCAGCGCTGGGATCCAGCCCACAGTGATCCCAGCGCTGGGATCCAGCCCACAGCTGATCCCAGCGCTGGGATCCAGCCCACAGTTGATCCCAGCGCTGGGATCCGCTCCAGCTCAGAACCCAACTGCAGTGATCTAATGAAGATGAAGCTGGAGAAGATATTAGCGCTCCACAGCACCTCTGACAGCGCCGGCTCCTCTCGGTCGCCATGGAAACAGTGTCCACACAAACAGCTCCCACTGTGTCCCGGTCTGGTCTCCACGGCTCCCAGGTAGGAGGCCAAAGTTGCTCCTGCAGCCCTGGCTGATGTGACCCGGAGGAGACAAGCGGAACCTTGGAGGGACGCGGAGCCAGTGAGGAAGAGGAGGAGCAGAGGGTGATGAAGCTGAAGCTGGCTGCTGCCCAGGTCCAGGAACCACCCAGTCACACTGACGGGACTGACCTTTCCTCTGGGCCGGCTGCTGCCGCCTCCTGTTGCTCCCACAAAGGTCACGGAACACCAGCAGGGTCCAAACTTCCACCCAGAACATCTAAACACAAAACAACAGCGTGTAAATAAAAAACATCTCTAAAGTTCAACCATGTGACCTGACACCAACCGGCCTCCAGAGAAGGTCCACAGCAGAAAATATCAAAGGTTCTTCAGGTGGTATCAGTGTCCAGGGCTCCGCAGGGTCTGACAAGAGAGTGACCGCACACGCACACACACGCGCACACACACGCGCACACACACACCCTCAGGCCGTGTCGTTAGCATGCAGACTGGATCTTCCTGTAAGTAGCAGTTTCCCTCACAATCATGGTGGTCTGAGCCAGAACGGCTGCACCACACCTCAGCTTCCTGATCGGACCCCCCCCCGATGGGACCTCCGAGGAGCCCGTTCGGACCTCCGAGGAGCCCGTTCGGACCTCCGAGGAGCCCGTCTGGAGCTTTAACTTCACAAAACAATTAGAAGAGCATTTTATTGAACTGCTTGTGTCTCCAGCTCTCAAGATGAAGGTGTGTGTTTCAAGATTATGATGGACTTTATTCATCCCTGTAGGGAAACGGAACTGTAGTAGCAGCCGATACAAAGTATAGAAACAGAATAAATACACACAAATAAGATTAGAACGTTATAAGCACACACACACACACACACACACACACAACACACACACCCACACACCACATATAATAAGCATTAGCATATTACAATACATAATACAGGATAACAATAGAAATAAAATGACAACATAAACATTACCCCATTATTGTTATTGGCTGGGTTAGGATGAGTTATAGAGTCTGATGGCAGGAAGGACTTCCTGTCGCGTTCCTTAGAGCAGCGAGTCTGCTGGAGATGCTGGAGATGCTGGAGCTGCTGAAGATGCTGGAGATGCTGGAGATGCGCTGGAGCCGCTGAAGATGCTGGAGCCGCTGAAGATGCTGGAGCCGCTGAAGATGCTGGAGATGCTGGAGCCGCTGGAGCCGATGGAGCCGCTGGAGCCGCTGGAGCCGCTGGAGCCGCTGGAGCTGCTGGAGCCGCTGGAGCTGCTGAAGATGCTGAAGATGCTGGAGCTGCTGAAGATGCTGGAGCTGCTGAAGATGCTGGAGCTGCTGGAGCTGCTGAAGATGCTGGAGATGCTGGATGGAGCCGCTGAAGATGCTGGAGCCGCTGAAGATGCTGGAGCCGCTGAAGATGCTGGAGCCGCTGGAGCCGCTGGAGCCGCTGAAGATGCTGAAGCCGCTGAAGATGCTGGAGCTGCTGAGATGCTGAAGATGCTGGAGCTGCTGAAGATGCTGGAGCTGCTGAAGATGCTGGAGCTGCTGAGATGCTGAAGCCGCTGAAGATGCTGGAGCCGCTGGAGCTGCTGGAGCTGCTGGAGCCGCTGGAGCCGCTGGAGCCGCTGGAGCTGCTGGAGCCGCTGGAGCTGCTGAAGATGCTGAAGATGCTGGAGCTGCTGAAGATGCTGGAGCTGCTGAAGATGCTGGAGCTGCTGAAGATGCTTGGAGCTGCTGGAGCTGCTGAAGATGCTGGAGATGCTGGAGCCTCTGAAGATGCTGGAGCCGCTGAAGATGCTGGAGCCGCTGAAGATGCTGGAGCCGCTGGAGCTGCTGAAGATGCTGAAGCCGCTGAAGATGCTGGAGCTGCTGAAGATGCTGAAGATGCTGGAGCTGCTGAAGATGCTGGAGCTGCTGAAGATGCTGGAGCTGCTGAGATGCTGAAGCCGCTGAAGATGCTGGAGCTGCTGGAGCTGCTGGAGCCGCGGGAGCCGCTGGAGCTGCTGGAGCCGCTGAAGATGCTGAAGATGCTGAAGATGCTGGAGCTGCTGGAGCCGCTGGAGATGCTGGAGATGCTGGAGATGCTGGAGCCGCTGGAGCCGCTGAAGATGCTGAAGATGCTGAAGATGCTGGAGCTGCTGGAGCTGCTGGAGCCGCTGGAGCTGCTGAGCTGCTGGAGCCGCTGAAGATGCTGAAGATGCTGGAGCTGCTGGAGATGCTGGAGCCGCTGGAGCCGTGGAGCCGCTGGAGATGCTGAAGATGCTGAAGATGCTGGAGCTGCTGGAGCTGCTGGAGCTGCTGGAGCCGCTGAAGATGCTGAAGATGCTGGAGCTGCTGAAGCCGCTGAAGATGCTGGAGCCGCTGAAGATGCTGGAGCCGCTGAAGATGCTGAAGCCGCTGAAGATGCTGGAGCTGCTGGAGCTGCTGGAGCCGCTGGAGCCGCTGGAGCGCTGGAGCGCTGGAAGATGCTGAAGATGCTGGAGCTGCTGGAGCCGCTGGAGCCGCTGAGCCGCTGGAGCCGCTGAAGATGCTGAAGATGCTGGAGCTGCTGGAGCTGCTGGAGCTGCTGGAGCTGCTGGAGCTGCTGGAGCTGCGAGCTGCTGAAGATGCTGGAGCTGCTGGAGCCGCTGGAGCCGCTGGAGCCGCTGAAGATGCTGAAGATGCTGAAGATGCTGGAGCTGCTGGAGCTGCTGGAGCTGCTGAAGATGCTGAAGATGCTGGAGCTGCTGGAGCCGCTGGAGATGCTGGAGATGCTGGAGATGCTGGAGCCGCTGGAGAGCGCTGGAGCCGCTGAAGATGCTGGAGCCGCTGGAGCCGCTGGAGCCGCTGAAGATGCTGAAGATGCTGGAAGATGCTGGAGCCGCTGGAGCCGCTGGAGCTGCTGGAGCTGCTGGAGCTGCTGGAGCCGCTGGAGATGCTGGAGCCGCTGAAGATGCTGGAGCCGCTGAAGATGCTGAAGATGCTGAAGATGCTGGAGCTGCTGGAGCTGCTGAAGATGCTGAAGATGCTAGAGCCGCTTCTCAGTTTGTCCACTGTGTTATGGAGGGGGTGGGAGGGACTGTCCATGATTGTCCGCAGTTTTCAACACCATCCTGTCCCTCACCACCTCGTCCAAGTTATCAAGTCTACAGCCAACAACAGACCTGCCTTTTTGATGAGTTTGTTGAGTCTGTTAGCATCCTTAGCTTAGCCTGCTCCCCAGCACACCACAGCACAGAAGATGGTGCTAGCCATGACAGACTGGTGGAACATCTGGAGCATCCTGCTGCAGACACTGAAGGACCTGAGTCTCCTGAGGAACTAGAGTCTGCTCATGGCCTTCAGCATCGGTGTTTGTGGACCACTCCAGTTTATTGTCCAGCTGAACACACAGGACCCTCCAGTCTCACAACCTGTGGCCAACCTGTCAGGTCGTCCTGGATCCAGGAACAAGGGGAGCATCCATCTGCATGTTCTCCGACTCAGCCCTCAGCAGTCTGGGCTGGATGGTGCTGAAGGCAGAAGAGAAGTCACAGAACACGACCCACACTGTGGTGTGAAGAAAGACCCTCTGGTTCTGGTGGGTGGGTTTGGCCTGGTTCCTCTTCAGGTGTCAGGTTAGTGAAGTGAGCTGCAGGTGAAAGGTTCTTCAAAGGTTCTCCTGTAACTGATGCCCTCTTCCTGCCGTTGGTCTGTGGGAGCTCCTCCTGAGACGTTTGAGGCTGGCTCCATCCCTGTTGATCTGCAGGACATGGGCTCCAGCTGACCAGCAGCCTGCAGAGACAACGCCGTCCTCTCTGGACCTAATGGGAGGGAACAGAGGTCCAGGCGTGGGGCGGGGGGGCAGAGGTCCAGGCGTGGGGGGGGGCAGAGGTCCAGGCGTGGGGGGACAGAGGTCCAGGAGCGGCGAGGACAGAGGTCCAGGCGTGGCGGGGGGGCAGAGGTCCAGGAGCGGCGTGTGGGGGACAGAGGTCCAGGCGTGGGGGGTGACAGAGGTCCAGGCGTGGGGGGTGACAGAGGTCCAGGCGTGGGGGGACAGAGGTCCAGGAGCGGCGAGGACAGAGGTCCAGGCGTGGCGTGGGGGGACAGAGGTCCAGGAGCGGCGAGGACAGAGGTCCAGGAGCGGCGTGGGGGGACAGAGGTCCAGGCGTGGGGGGACAGAGGTCCAGCGTGGGGGGGGGTGACAGAGGTCCAGGCGTGGGGGGGCAGAGGTCCAGGCACGGCGAGGACAGAGGTCCAGGCATGGGGGGACAGAGGTCCAGGAGTGAGGGGACAGGCGTGGGGGACAGAGGTCCAGGTGTGGGGGGGCAGAGGTCCGGCGTGGGGGGTGGGGGGTGACAGAGGTCCAGGCGTGGGGGGACAGAGGTCCAGGAGCGGCGAGGACAGAGGTCCAGGCGTGGCGTGGGGGGACAGAGGTCCAGGAGCGGCGAGGACAGAGGGTCAGGAGCGGCGGTGGGGGACAGAGGTCCAGGCGTGGGGGGACAGAGGTCCAGGCGTGGGGGGTGACAGAGGTCCAGGCGTGGGGGGGCAGAGGTCCAGGCACGGCGAGGACAGAGGTCCAGGCATGGGGGGACAGAGGTCCAGGAGTGAGGGGACAGGCGTGGGGGGACAGAGGTCCAGGTGTGGGGGGGCAGAGGTCCAGGAGCGGCGGGGGCAGAGGTCCAGGCGTGGGGGGACAGAGGTCCAGGAGCGGGGGGGGCAGAAGTCCAGGCATGGGGGGACAGAGGTCCAGGCGTGGGGGGACAGAGGTCCAGGAGCGGCGGGGGCAGAAATCCAGGCGTGGGGGGGCAGAGATCCAGGAGCGGGGGGACAGAGGTCCAGGAGTGGGGGGGCAGAGGTCCAGGAGTGGGGGGGCAGAGGTCCAGGTGCGGCGAGGACAGAGGTCCAGGAGCGGCGAGGACAGAGGTCCAGGCGTGGGGGGGCAGAGGTCCAGGCGTGGGGGGGCAGAGGTCCAGAGCGCGGTGGGGCAGAGGTCCAGGCGTGGGGGGGCAGAGGTCCAGGAGCGGTGAGGACAGAGGTCCAGGCGTTTGGGGGGCAGAGGTCCAGGTGTGGGGGGGTTAGAGGTCCAGGAGCGGTGGGGGGCAGAGGTCCAGGCGTGGGGGGGCAGAGGTCCAGGAGCGGCGAGGACAGAGGTCCAGGTGTGGGGGGGCAGAGGTCCAGGAGCGGTGGGGGGCAGAGGTCCAGGCGTGGGGGGGCAGAGGTCCAGGAGCGGTGAGGACAGAGGTCCAGGAGCGGTGGGGGACAGAGGTCCAGGTGTGGGGGGGCCACGGAGGAGAAGATGAGCTCTGATGTCTGTGAATAAACACAAAGGGTTGATGTGGGGCACAGGCTGGCTGTGATGGACAGAAGACGAGGTCCCGGGACGGGGGACAGGAAGCAGAACATCCGTCAAGAAAAGAGGCGGAGCCAGGACAGGAGCCAGAGGACAGGAGCCAGGACAGGAGCCAGGCGCCAGGAGCCAGGGGACAGGAGCCAGGTGACAGGAGCCAGGTGACAGGAGCCAGGTGACAGGAGCCAGGTGACAGGAGCCAGGACGGAGCCAGGACAGGAGCCAGGCGCCAGGATGCGTCTTCTGTGGCGTCTCCAGGACGATGGACACTAAGACCTGAGAACGGCGCCTCTGTTGGTCTGATCAACAATCAGAGGGGAGATTAAAGGAAGTTCCAGCTAAACGCTTTGAACCGCAGCTTCTCTCAGCCACACGTACGGTAACAACCATGGGTTGGGGAAGGTGCCCCCCTCCCGCCCAGGTGCCCCCCTCCCACCCAGGTGCCCCTCCCGCCCAGGTGCCCCCCCCCTCTGAACAGGGTCTCGGCTAATAACCCAAATAACCCAAGAGTCCATCTGTGCTCCGGCCGTGGACTCGCCTGAAGCCTAAACGCAGGATTAGGACCCGTTTATCAGGCTCCTTCCAGCGGTGCAGAGAAAAGGTTCCTCTTTAGCCTCGGCGGGGCACCAGGAACCATGTGTCGTTGAGCGTCAGCGCCGAGCCTGATTGATGTCACTCTTCTGTCTTATTGTTGCTGCGGACACACAGGCGTTGCCATGGTCACTGCGTGGGCGTGCCAGAACGGAGGCAGCAGGTGTGTAGCCCCTCTGCATGCTAGCTGTGCTAACAGCTGACCTCCCTGGACCGCTCCTGTATGGGGAAACGCACGCGCACACACAGGCGCACACACAGGCGCACACACATGCGCACACACATGCGCACACACACACACCAACACCAATAATTGTGTTGGACTCTTGTTCATCACGCTGATGTTTGTTCCGTTGGAGAAACCAAGCTGTCAGTCACAGAACGTCGAGAACAATGAAACAGAACGCTCCTCATCACCCCCGGGCTGTAAACGGTGAGGCAGCGCCCTCTAGCGGTGGAGCGGGTGTTCTGCACTCTCAGGCAGGAGACGGTCCTCGACAGGTCCTGAAGCGCTCCTGGATCTGATCTCGGATCCAAACCAGCCTGGGAGGGATTCAGCTGGGACGCCACAGGATGGGGAGTGTTTCCATCTGCTGGGATGTTCAACATCTGGAACTCCTGCTCCAGTTGTGGACAGTTCCTGTCATTAAAGCCTGCTTAATCATCAACAGTTGTTCAGAAGAGCACCTCCACGGAGCAGAGTCCACAGGTGTGACACATCCCACATGAGTTGTTTTATAGGACACAGCTTGATGCTTCTTCTGTGGTGAACGTGCTCATGAGCTGATGCAGCTCGTTGGGGCTGTGGAGCTTAGCTTGAGATGCTAATGCAGCTGTTAGCATGCCCTCAGGTCGGCTGATTTCCATCTTCTGCTCCGTCGTCTCCTCCGTTCTCCATCTCTTATTAACGCACGACTGTTTTCAGTTCCGTCTCCCAAAATTGGATTTTAATGAATTCCACAATGAATAACCAAGCAAGAAATTATATTCCAATATCCTCCCCTCATATCCCGGCATCCCCGCGCACTAGTGCGCCAACACCTGCAGCCAGATGCATCAGGTGACCCACCATTGGATTAAGAGTCTAAGGTTTACAGCACACACACACACACACACACACACACAACACACACACACACACACACACACACACACACACACACACACACACACACACACACACACTTTTATAAATCTGTATGATGGAATCTGTCATTATCACTCAAGCTGTCATTGATACAGCTCACCTGGGGTGGAGAGCCGCTCACCTGTGTCTTCTCCCTCTCCATCAGTCTAATCCAGCACACCTGTGTCTTCTCCCTCTTCACCTGTGTCTTCTCCCACTTCACCTGTCTTCTCCTCTCCATCAGTCTAATCCAGCACACCTGTGTCTTCTCCCTCTTCACCTGTGTCTTCTCCCTCTCCATCAGTCTAATCCAGCACACCTGTGTCTTCTCCCTCTCCATCAGTCTAATCCAGCACACCTGTGTCTTCTCCCTCTCCATCAGTCTAATGCAGCACACCTGTGTCTTCTCCCTCTCCATCAGTCTAATGCAGCACACCTGTGTCTTCTCCCTCTCCATCAGTCTAATGCAGCACACCTGTGTCTTCTCCCTCTTCGCCAGTCTAATCCAGCACACCTGTGTCTTCTCCCTCTCCATCAATCTAATCCAGCACACCTGTGTCTTCTCCCTCTTCACCTGTGTCTCTCCCTCTCCATCAGTCTAATCCAGCACACCTGTGTCTTCTCCCTCTCCATCAGTCTAATGCAGCACACCTGTGTCTTCTCCCTCTTCGCCAGTCTAATCCAGCACACCTGTGTCTTCTCCCTCTTCACCAGTCTAATCCAGCACACCTGTGTCTTCTCCCTCTTCACCAGTCTAATGCAGCACACCTGTGTCTTCTCCCGCTTCGCCTGTCTAATCCAGCACACCTGTGTCTTCTCCCTCTTCAATCTAATCCAGCACACCTGTGTCTTCTCCCGCTTCACCAGTCTAATCCAGCACACACCGTGTCTTCTCCCGCTTCGCCAGTCTAATCCAGCACACCTGTGTCTTCTCCCTCCTCGCCAGTCTAATCCAGCACACCTGTGTCTTCTCCCTCTTCACCAGTCTAATCCAGCACACCTGTGTCTTCTCTCTCCTCACCAGTCTAATCCAGCACACCTGTGTCTTCTCTCCCTCTTCACCAGTCTAATCCAGCACACCTGTGTCTTCTCCCTCCTCGCCAATCTAATCCAGCACACCTGTGTCTTCTCCCTCCTCGCCAGTCTAATCCAGCACACCTGTGTCTTCTCCCTCTTCAATCTAATCCAGCACACCTGTGTCTTCTCCCTCTTCACCAATCTAATCCAGCACACCTGTGTCTTCTCCCTCTTCGCCAGTCTAATCCAGCACCTGTGTCTTCTCCCTCTTCACCAATCTAATCCAGCACACCTGTGTCTTCTCCCTCTTCGCCAATCTAATCCAGCACCTGTGTCTTCTCCCTCCTCGCCAGTCTAATCCAGCACACCTGTGTCTTCTCCCTCCTCGCCAGTCTAATCCAGCACACCTGTGTCTTCTCCCTCTTCGCCAATCTAATCCAGCCACCTGTGTCTTCTCCCTCCTCGCCAGTCTAATCCAGCACACCTGTGTCTTCTCCCTCTTCGCCAGTCTAATCCAGCACACACCTGTGTCTTCTCCCTCTTCGCCAATCTAATCCAGCACACCTGTGTCTTCTTCCTCTTCACCAATCTAATCCAGCACACCTGTGTCTTCTCCTGCTTCGCCAGTCTAATCCAGCACACCTGTGTCTTCTCCCTCTTCGCCAGTCTAATCCAGCACACCTGTGTCTTCTCCCTCTTCACCAATCTAATCCAGCACACCTGTGTCTTCTCCCTCTTCACCAATCTAATCCAGCACACCTGTGTCTTCTCCTGCTTCGCCAGTCTAATCCAGCACACCTGTGTCTTCTCCCTCTTCGCCAGTCTAATCCAGCACACCTGTGTCTTCTCCCTCTTCACCCATCTAATCCAGCACACCTGTGTCTTCTCCCTCTTCGCCAGTCTAATCCAGCACACCTGTGTCTTCTCCCTCTTCGCCAGTCTAATCCAGCACACCTGTGTCTTCTCCCTCACACACACACATCCTTATATCAACATAAATATCTCCATAATCTACGAAGATTCTTTACTGGACTGTTCTAAATCTCCTCAGGTTTGGATCATCACGGTGCTTCGGTGTTCTGTTGCAGTGCAGATGGTCAGGGTCAGGGGTTACCTGCTTAAGGTCAGGGGTCACCTGTGTAGGGTCAGGGGTTACCTGTGTAAGGTCAGGGTTTACCTGCTTAAGGTCAGGGGTCACCTGGTAGGGTCAGGGGTTACCTGTGTAGGGTCAAGGGTCACCTGTGTAGGGTCAGGGGTCACTGTGTAGGCTCAGGGGTCACCTGTGTAGGCTCAGGGGTCACCTGTGTAGGGTCAGGGGTCACCTGTGTAGGCTCAGGGGTCACCTGTGTAGGCTCAAGAGTCACCTGTTTAAGGGCTGCGCGTTCATTAGCCTGTTAGCGGCTGATCGTGGCCGAGCCGCTGCAACAGCCTCAAGGCTGGACGATAAACTTCATCCGTTAGGGAGAATTAGATGAACAACGTGGATTAAGGTGGTTCTGGCTCTGGGAAAGGCCTTTTGGGCCCAGGAGAAGCATGATGCCATCTTTGCAGTACCCAGCGGAGTTCCTGGCTCCAGACCTGGTAACCATGGAGACTGATGGTTCCACGAAGGAACTAGTATTGTGATCCAGATTTGAATCGGAATGTCCAGATGACTCTTTGCTGTCCAGGTCCTGTCTCCCAGGTCCTTTGTTGACCGTCCCCGCGGTCCAGGTCCGGCTCTCATCTGTCCCTGTCCAGGAGTCTCCAAAGATCAGAGGCTAGGCTAGCTAACGTGGAAGCTAATGTCAGAACCAGTGTTCTTCAGGCAGTCAGGCAACACATCGATCCAGATTTGAATCGGAATGTCCAGATGACTCTTTGCTGTCCAGGTCCTGTCTCCCAGGTCCTTTGTTGACCGTCCCCGCGGTCCAGGTCCGGCTCTCATCTGTCCCTGTCCAGGAGTCTCAAAGATCAGAGGCTAGGCTAGCTAACGTGGAAGCTAATGTCAGAACCAGTGTTCTTCAGGCAGTGCAACACATCCAAGGGAACACGTGTGGTTCTCCCCCTTCTCTGGTGGAGGACAGGACACCCAAACCCACCGGGACTGTCAACCATTCTGACTGACAGGTCACAGGGATCTACAGCTGCAGAGACACAGGTGACTCCCGCTGGTCCGACGCTGCTACTGGTGCTACTACAGCCCAGCAGGAGCCTGGATACAGCTGCAGAGACACAGGTGACTCCCGCTGGTCCGACGCTGCTACTGGTGCTACTACAGCCCAGCAGGAGCCTGGATACAGCTGCAGAGACACAGGTGACTCCCGCTGGTCCGACGCTGCTACTGGTGCTACTACAGCCCAGCAGGAGCCTGGATACAGCTGCAGAGACACAGGTGACTCCCGCTGGTCCGACGCTGCTACTGGTGCTACTACAGCCCAGCAGGAGCCTGGATACAGCTGCAGAGACACAGGTGACTCCCGCTGGTCCGACGCTGCTACTGGTGCTACTACGCCCAGCAGGAGCCTGGATACAGCTGCAGAGACACAGGTGACTCCCGCTGGTCGCTGGTCGACGCTGCTACTGGTGCTACTACAGCCCAGCAGGAGGCTGGATACAGCTGCAGAGACACAGGTGACTCCCGCTGGTCCGACTGCTGCTACTGGTGCTACTACAGCCCAGCAGGAGCCTGGATACAGCTGCAGAGACACAGGTGACTCCCGCTGGTCCGACGCTGCTACTGGTGCTACTACAGCCCAGCAGGAGCCTGGATACAGCTGCAGAGACACAGGTGACTCCCGCTGGTCCGACGCTGCTACTGGTGCTACTACAGCCCAGCAGGAGGCTGGATACAGCTGCAGAGACACAGGTGACTCCCGCTGGTCCGACGCTGCTACTGGTGCTACTACAGCCCAGCAGAAGCCTGGATACAGCTGCAGAGACACAGGTGACTCCCGCTGGTCCGACGCTGCTACTGGTGCTACTACAGCCCAGCAGGAGGCTGGATACAGCTGCAGAGACACAGGTGACTCCCGCTGGTCCGACGCTGCTACTGGTGCTACTACAGCCCAGCAGGAGCCTGGATACAGCTGCAGAGACACAGGTGACTCCCGCTGGTCCGACGCTGCTACTGGTGCTACTACAGCCCAGCAGGAGCCTGGATACAGCTGCAGAGACACAGGTGACTCCCGCTGGTCCGACGCTGCTACTGTTGCTATTCAGCTGCCTGCAGGAAGCCTCAGGCTGAGACCTTGTGGAGCTGCTGCGCACCAGCGTGCACGCACGTAGGTACACACGCACGTAGGTACACACACGCACGTAGGTACACACACGCACATAGGTGCACACACGCACGTAGGTACACACACGCATGCACACACGCACGTAGGTACACACACACACGTAGGTACACACACGCATGCACACACGCACGTAGGTACACACACGCATGCACACACGCACGTAGGTACACACACAACACACAGACACGCTCACACACAGGTTCACACACAACACACAGACACGCTCACACACACACACAACACACAGACACGCTCACACAGACACAACACACAGACACGCTCACACAGACACACACACACACACACAGGCTCACACACACACACAACACACAGACACACACACAACAACACAGACACGCTCACACACACAGGCTCACACACACACACACAACACACAGACACGCTCACACACAGGCTCACACACACACAACACAGACACACTCACACAGAGACACACACAGACACGCTCACACACAGGCTCACACACAACACACAGACACACTCACACACGGACAAGCACAGTCAGGCACACGTACACGCGCGCGCGCGCACGCCTGGGTCATGTTGACTGAGGGTAAATCCAATGGATGGTCTCAGGTTTGGCTGAAGCTCGTTGGGACGCTGCCAGTGGCAACAGCGCTCCCGCGCGGCCCCCTGTGGAACTACACCAAACGTCATCAATTTAAAACGGAAATGTTAATGTGTTAAGTTTGGAAACTGGGTCACAATTTAAAAACAACCTGGTTTCACTTTTAATGGTGTTGTTTTATTTTATTGATAATTTAATTTACAGGCCAACAGACACAGCGCACACACACACACACACACTGGAGAGCAACGCTGGCCCACACACATCAACCCTTTTAAAGTGAGGAGGGCTTTTAATCCCTTTTATTTTAGGAGTCTTTTTCTATACAAGGTTTTTGACCCGTCCACTCAGGAAGTCCTGGTCCTCTCTGTCCTTATGTGCATGTCTCATCAACGTGCACGTCTCCTCTGTCTTCAGGAGGTCCAGCGCCACCAGGCCACCTTCATGCGGTCCCAGACGGCCCCCAAAGAATCAAAGGCGGGACGCACGTCCAGGATGGAGAAGCGGTACGTGTCCTTGTCGATCTCCCCATCGTAGTAGTCGATGACGTATCGCACCTCCGTCCCGCAGCGGTCGATGATCCAGTCGTGGCGGTCGAAAGGCAGCTCGTAACTACGGAGAGGGAGCATCACAGCAATTAGGATGGAGCTGCAACCCACAGGTGAGTCACAGGTGCGTCCGTAGCGTGGCCAGCTCACCCCATCCAGTGGCGGACCCGAGCCCGGGGCGAGTACTCCTTAGCCTTGCCACCGAACCTCTTCAGGGTGGGACCACAGGGACATTCTCTGCAGGACCACGTGGGGAAAAGGGGTAAATAAAGACGCTAACACCCCCGAGCAGATCCGCTGGGCCCGCTAACACCCCCGAGCAGATCCGCTGGGCCCGCTAACACCCCAGAGCAGATCCGCTGGGCCCTGGGCCCGCTAACACCCCAGAGCAGATCCGCTGGGCCCGCTAACACCCCAGAGCAGAGCCGCTGGGCCCGCTAACACCCCCGAGCAGATCCGCTGGGCCCGCTAACACCCCAGAGCAGATCCGCTGGCCCGCTAACACCCCAGAGCAGATCCGCTGGGCCCGCTAACACCCCAGAGCAGAACCGCTAGGCCCGCTAACACCCCAGAGCAGATCCGCTGGGCCCGCTAACACCCCAGAGCAGATCCGCTGGGCCCACAGGCAGCGCCTACCTGGCGTGCATGGCCCTACCTGGCGTGCATGGCCCTACCTGGCGTGCATGGCCCTACCTGGCGTGCATGGCCCTACCTGGCGTGCATGGCCCTACCTGGCGTGCATGGCCTTACCTGGCGTGTGCATGGCCCTACCTGGCGTGCATGGCCTACCTGGCGTGCATGGCCCTACCTGGCGTGCACGGGCCTACCTGGCGTGCACGGCCCTACCTGGCGTGCACGGCCCTACCTGGCGTGCATGGCCCTACCTGGCGTGCATGGCCCTACCTGGCGTGCTTGGCCCTACCTGGCGTGCATGGCCTTACCTGGCGTGCATGGCCTTACCTGGCGTGCATGGCCTCCCACTTGAGGATCTCCTGCCACGCCTGCTCGTTGTTGTTGTTGTGGATTTTAATGATGTTGGACATGTCTGGAGCGGTCAGGTCGTCGTCACGCCAGCGCCACCTGCAGCACAGAGGCACCATCGCTCAACGGGGGCAGGACCGGGGCAGCAGGCCCACCTGGGCCGTCACCTCCGTACACAGAGTCAAGTCACATTCACGCTTGTATGTTGTTCGTTTTGGTTCGTCCACAATGACCTTTGACCTTCTATCCAACCTCTAGAGGTCACTGATGGGTCACCTTTTCTACTCAGTCAGTTTGGGGCAAAACTGCAGTCAGGGTCCAGTCAGGGTCCAGTCAGGGCCCAGTCAGGGTCCAGTCAGGGCCCAGTCAGGGCCACTCAGGGTCCAGTCAGGGCCCATCAGGGTCCAGTCAGGGCCCAGTCAGGGCCCAGTCAGGGACCAGTCAGGGCCCAGTCAGGGTCCAGTCAGGGACCAGTCAGGGCCCAGTCAGGGCCCAGTCAGGGCCCAGTCAGGGTCCAGTCAGGGCCCAGTCAGGGTCCAGTCAGGGACCAGTCAGGGCCCAGTCAGGGTCCAGTCAGGGACCAGTCAGGGCCCAGTCAGGGCCCAGTCAGGGCCCAGTCAGGGCCCAGTCAGGGCCCAGTCAGGGCCCAGCTCAGCTCACAGATGAGGCTGTGGGTCATGTGACAGAGTCTTCGGTCTTGTTCTTGTTGTTGCGGTGCAGTCGCATGTTCTTTCACATGCTGGAGCTCGGGCAGATGTTCCAGCAGATGCTCCTGCCTGGAGCTCCAGCAGATGCTCCAGCAGATGTTCCTGCCTGGAGCTCCGGCAGATGCTCCAGCAGATGTTCCTGCCTGGAGCTCCGGCAGATGCTCCAGCAGATGTTCCTGCCTGGAGCTCCGGCAGATGCTCCAGCAGATGTTCCTGCTGGAGCTCCAGCAGATGCTCCAGCCCGGAGCTCCAGCAGATGCTCCTGCCTGGAGCTCCAGCAGATGTTCCTGCCTGGAGCTCCAGCAGATGTTCCTGCCTGGAGCTCCGGCAGATGCTCCAGCAGATGCTCCTGCCTGGAGCTCCTGCAGATGTTCCTGCCTGGAGCTCCAGGCAGATGCTCCTGCCTGGAGCTCCAGCAGATGCTCCTGCCTGGAGCTCCAGCAGATGTTCCTGCCTGGAGCTCCAGCAGATGCTCCTGCCCGGAGAAACTGCACGTTCTCACCAAGGACGCAGCAGCACTGTGGACTCACCCTTTCCTCAGCATGGCGTTCCAGAACATCTGCTCTGAAGGGTAAACCCATTTCTTGTCCTCGTTGAAGCGGGGAATATTGGACTCCTCTCTGACAACAGACAGGGGGAAAGGCTGGTCCTGAGCCGGGACCTGGTTCGGAGGAGGCATCTAGAGTCCACAGGTGAACAGCACATGAGTCAGCTGGAGCAGACACAGACAGACTCCACGTGTCGGTACCATATTGGTTGGGTCGATGTCGCTCTGCCCGTTCCTGGCAGCCTTCATGGGACACTCCACAAACTCGTAGGCCCGGTCCTGGTGGGCCGGACCTGCTGGTGCCGGTGCATGGGACACTCTGGAGGTGGAGCCGCTGAGAAAGACAAGAGGAGGTTTAGAGGAGCACCGGGCCGTCAGCACGTGCACGCCAACCAGCACTACCTGTGACGGGCTGTGGGTGCTGGTGCATGGGGCAGCCCTGGGGGGGGGCATCTACGGTGGCCTCCGCCCGGACGGCTGGGGCAGCAGCTGAAGAAGACGCTCCCATCCTGACCTGCAGAGAGGGAAGCACACAGCTTAGAAGAGCCCTCACAGCTCCGGACCGGACGGGCCCGACCCGGAGGCTGACCCGGACCGGACCCGCCTGTGAAGGTCCCAGCTTGGTGTCTCCAATAAACACCTGATTCTGCTTCCTAACCCCCCCTCGACAATAAAATACACGGCTGAAGCAGTTGGCTCCACTTACGGACCTCTTCATCACCCTCATCCCCGCCAGCAAAGGCTGACGTAAGTAAAGAACTTGTGCTAATTACTGGTGTCACGCTAATGAAGGGGTGGCTATTAGCCCGCCCAGGTTCTCTCTGATCGCCCCGTCATTAGTTCTAGTCTGCGGGAGTTTAAACATCTACATAAACTTCGTGGACTTAAATAGAGGTTAGCTGCTGTGGAAGTTAGCCAGCGCTAGCAGAGCTACATCGGTGTAGCCCTGGCGCTGTGCTAATGCTAACGCTAACGTGAAGCGGCACGGCCCAGAATTCCCGTCCGCTCTCTTCCTTGGCCGCTGCAACCGTTCAGGAGCCCGTTGGGACGGGAAGTCTGGGCGAACGTGGACCGGCCCGGACGCCCGCTCTTACCTCCGCTAGCAACGCTGCCAATGTCAACCTGAACGAGCGCACCTCCGCACACGTGCCGGCAACGTCACCGCAGACGTCATCGCGCTGACATGGACGAGACCATTTGGACCGTGGTTGAGGGTCCGCAGAGTCCCCGAACAACGGCCCAACCAGGACCCTATGTTGAGCGGACGTGCGTGTGTCCTCGGGTGAGAGCGCGAGCTCCAAACAACAGATTTATGACTGAAATCAGCTGATTTAAAAGCTGTAATGAATCCACTCGGAGGTGGACCCTCCCGAGCCGACCGTTTTGTAATGTGGGCGCGTCTTATTACGTCAGTCGGTTACGAAAAAGACATTTCCGGTCTGCGTCTTGTAATTGCGCCTACTGTCCACGAGAGGGAGCTAAAAGAGGACTGTTTTTGGATTATGTTGCGTGTCACACGAAATGGGTTGTAAATGTTGGTGTAAATGTTTGCTAGGTACAGCTGCCATCCCAGACTGCTGTGGGTCCTGTTTGTGGGGACCAGCGGAACGACGGACTCCTCTCTGAACCACTGAGCAGATCTTCACCTCACACACTCACCACAGCGTGAACATGTGCTGGGAAGCCAACCTGACGCAGCAGAACTCAGCGCTCAGCTCATCCGGGTCTGCTCTTGTGTCTCGTTGCAGCTAAAAGTTGAAAGCGTATTTAAACCATGACCTTCAAATCAGAAGTGATGTCATCACTGGAGGGTTGAAGCAAACCAAAGAGAAACCAGGACAAACCCAGTTGGAATCCAGTCAGGCCCAGACAGGGTTGGCAGGAAACTCCAGAGGAAACGGCCCAGTTCAAAACAGGAAGTATTTACAGCGTGTGTTTCCTGAGCATCAGCGACCCCCATCACAGGCTGAGCGCTGCTGTCCCAATGTTCAAACGTGTGGGGATCACGTTGGATTCCGACACAGACATGATGGAGGGAGGTGGACCGATGGTGTCTGGCTCTGGGTCTCCTCCAGACTCAGACCTTTGGTTTCATCCTGCAGCAGTTTCAAGAAGAAACAGAGGCAGAAGGCAGGCGGGGAAGGAATTTCCCGCCTGCTTATCAGCTCACTTATCTGGAACCATCACTAGTTACTTCTTATCTTCTCTTTCATTCCTTTTTCCAGGAACAGTTCAGTTTCACATTCTTTCTTCTGATGGATCTCTTTATCAGCTGGTGAGGGTAATCTTTCAATCCCTGAGGTCTGCACTGTGTTGAGGAGATCTCATTCTGCGGGGAAGTGATTGATCACTTTTCAGCAGCGGCCGTGCGAGGGAACACGTCTCCTTCCTTCAGGTCTCCTCTGTGAGAACCTACAAACATCTGGTTGGTGCAGCAGAAAGAGAACAACAAGGCTGATTTATCACAGTGGCCAACAATGGAGGTCTGTGTGGAGGCTGTCTGCAGCCTCGGGGGCCAGGGCCCGGGCCCGACGCCTGGCCGGCAAACAAGAGCGTCTCTCTTCAGCGCCGCTGCCGCTCAAAGATGTGCGCTCACATCCTGCTGCCGGCGGTTTAGGAGGGCCACACATGCAGGAGCCACCGGAGCCAGATGGATGGATGGGTGGGTGGATGGGTGGATGGGTGGATGGGTGGTGGATGGGTGGGTGGATGATGGATGGATGGATGGATGATGGGTGGATGGGTGGATGGATGGGTGGGTGGGTGGATGGTGGATGGTGGCTTGGGTGGTGGATGGGTGTGGGTGGATGGGTGATGTGTTGGATGGGTGGCTGGGTGGATGGTTGGGTGGGGTGGATGCTGGCTGGATGGATGGCTGGATGGGTGGATGGGTGGATGGCTGGGTTGGTGGGTGGATGGTGGCATGGGTGGTGGGTGGGTGGTGGGTGGGTGGGTGGAGGGTGGATGGGTGGATGGGTGGGTTGGATCTGGGTGGCTGGGTGGTGGTGGGTGGATGGGTGTATGGGTGGGTGGGGTTGGGGGTGGGGTGGATGGGTGGGTGGCTGGGTGGATGGGTGGCTGGTGGGTGGGCTGGATGGGTGGGTGGAGTGGGTGGGGTGCTGGCTGGGGGGGTGGATGGCTGGATGGGTGGGTGGGTGGATGATGGATGGATGGATGGCTCGGTGGGTGGATGGATGGATGGATGGATCGGTGGGTGGCTGAGGATGGATGGAGGATGGATGGGTGGGTGGATGGTGGTTGGTTGGATGGGTGGATGGGTGGGTGGATGGGTGGATGGGTGGGTGGATGGGTGGATGGGTGGATGGATGGTGGATGGGTGGGTGGATGGTTGGATGGGTGGGTGGGTGGCTGGATGGGTGGGTGCTGGCTGGATGGCTGTGCTGGCGGGGTGGATGGTGGCTGGGTGGGTGGCTGGATGGATGGGTGGGTGGTGGCTGGCATGGCTGGCTGGATGGGTGGGTGGGTGGATGGATGGCTGGATGGATGGGGTGGTTGGTTGGGTGGGGTGGATGGAGGTGTCTGGGTGGCTTGGTGGGTGGCTGGGCTGGATGGGTGGGTGGGGTTGGATGATGGATGGGGGGTGGTGGTTGGCTGGGTGGGTGGCTGGGTGGGTGGGTGGGTGGATGATGGATGGATGGCTGGATGGATCGGTGGAGGGTGGATGGGTGGGTGGGTGGTGGTTGGTTGGATGGGTGGCTGGGTGGGTGGATGGGTGGGGGGTGGGTGGATGGGTGGCTGGGTGGTGGGTGGGTGCGTGGCTGGTTGGGGTGGATGGATGGTGGCTGATGGATGCTGGATGGCTGGGTGGATGGGTGGCTGGGTGGGTGGATGGCTGGATGGGTTGGGTGGATTGATGGATGATGGATGGCTGGCTGGATGGCTGGGTGGTTGTGGTTGGGTGGTGGATGGTGGGTGGCTGGGTGGGTGGTTGGTTGGCTGGGTGGATGGGTGGGTGGCTGGTGGGTGGCTGATGGATGGATGGATGGATGGATGGATGGGTGGGGGGTGGATGATGGATGATGGATGGGTGGGTGGGTGGATGGATGATGAGGGTTGGATGGATGGATGATGCTTGCTGGCTGGATGGCTGGATGGATGGTGGGTGGCTGCTGGGTGGGTGGCTGGTGGCTGCTGGTGGATGGCTGGATGGATCGGTGGTGCTGGATGGGAGGGAGGGATGGGTGGCTGGGATTGGGTGCTGGATGGGAGGATGGATGGTGGGTGGGTGGGTGGATGGGCTGGGGGTGGATGGGTGGGTGGTGGGTGGATGATGGCTGGCTGGGATGATGGCTGGATGGATTTGGGTGGGGTGGATGGGTGGATGATGGATGGATGGATGGATGGATGGATTGCTGGATGGATTGGAGGGATCTGGCTGGGTGTGGGTGGATGATGGATGGGTGGGTGGATGATGGATGGGTGGGTGGACTGAGGGCTGGATGGATGGCTGATTGGATGGGCTGGATGGATGGCTGATGGGTGGATGGACTGGATGGATGGATGGATGGGTGGGTGGGGGGTGTGAGGGGTGGATGGATGGATGGTGATGCTGGATGGATGGCTGGATGGATGGATGATGGGTGGATGGCTGGATGGCTGGATGTGACTGGGTTGGGTGGGTGGATCTGGCGGTGGGTGGGTGGATGATGGATGATGGATGGATGCATGGGTGGATGGATGGATGATGGATGGATGGATGGATGGATGGATGGATGATGGTGGATGGATGGATGATGCTGATGGTAGGATGATGGATGGATGGATGGATGATGGGTGGATGATGGATGGATGGATGGATGGATGGATGATGGATGGATGAGGATGGATGATGGGTGGGGATGATGGATGGAGGGGTGGATGATGGATGGATGGATGGATGGAGATGGATGGGTGGGTGGGTGGGTGGATGGATGGAGGGATGGGGGGGGATGATGGATGGATGGATGATGGATGGATGGATGATGGATGGATGGAGGATGGATGGATGGATGGATGGATGGGTGGATGGATGATGGATGGATGATGGATGGATGATGGATGGATGGATGGATGGATGGATGGATGGATGATGGATGGATGGGTGGATGATGGATGGATGGATGGATGGATGGATGGATGATGGATGGATGGATGGGGATGGTGGGGGATGGATGATGGATGGATGGGTGGGTGGAGGATGGATGGGTGGGGGGATGATGGGTGGATGGAGGATGATGGATGGATGGATGGATGGATGGATGATGGATGATGGTGGATGGATGGATGATGGATGATGGGTGGATGATGGATGGAGGATGGATGATGGGTGGATGATGGATGGATGGATGATGGTGGATGGATGGATGATGGATGATGGGTGGATGATGGTGATGGATGGATGGATGGATGATGGGTGGATGATGGATGGATGGATGGATGGATGATGGATGGATGGTGGATGGATGGATGGATGATGGATGGATGATGGATGGATGATGGGTGGAGGATGATGGATGGATGGTGGATGGATGGATGGATGGATGGATGGATGATGGATGGATGGAGTGGGTGGATGGATGGAGGGATGGAGGGGGATGGATGGATGGATGGATGGATGATGGATGGATGGATGATGGATGGATGGATGGATGGATGGATGGATGATGGGTGGATGGATGATGGATGGATGATGGATGGATGATGGATGGATGGATGGAGGATGGATGGATGGATGGATGATGGATGGATGGGTGGATGATGGATGGATGGATGATGGATGATGGATGGATGGGTGGGGATGGGTGGATGGATGGATGGAGGGTGGATGGATGGATGGATGGATGGATGGATGATGGATGGATGATGGATGGATGGATGATGGATGGTGGATGATGGATGGATGGATGGATGGATGGATGATGGATGGTGGATGGATGATGATGGATGATGGATGGATGGATGATGGGGGGGATGATGGATGAATGGTGGATGGATGGATGGATGATGGATGGATGATGGATGATGGATGATGGGGGGGGGGTGGGAGGATGGATGGGTGGATGGATGGATGGATGGATGGATGATGGATGGATGATGGATGGATGGATGGATGATGGATGATGGGTGGATGATGGATGGATGGGTGGATGGATGGATGGATGGATGGATGGATGAGGATGAGGGGTGGATGATGGTGGATGATGGATGGATGGATGGATGGATGGATGGAGGATGGATGGATGGATGATGGGGGATGATGGATGGATGGATGGATGGATGATGGATGGTGATGGATGGATGATGATGATGATGGATGGATGATGGATGGATGGATGGATGGATGGATGGATGGGTGGATGGATGGATGGATGGATGGATGATGGATGGATGATGGATGGATGGATGGATGAGCTGGACCCCATCTGATGTGGGTCAACAGCGTGACGTCACTACATGGGGTCAACGGGCAGACTCCACCCCTCACAGCACCCGTGACCTTTGACCTTGCCTCCCTGCTGGACCCGGGTTAGGGTTAGTGCAGAAGCCTTTAACGCGTGCCACAGAAAGCTGACGGCTGGCTGGAGGTTTCATGTTTGCGTTGTTTTATTTATTTATTATTTGTTTATTATTTTTAATAATAATTTCCAAACGCCGCCTGTCGGACCGGTGTCCGCCGCCAGGCGTCGCTGTCCCGCCCCCGTTTGGATCAGTGGAGATGAAAACGTGCGCGCGTCGCTGCGGCTTTGTGAAGGGTTTTTATGTGTAAACGAGACAACTTTAAACATCCTTGTGAGGCCCGCTGGCCCCGCGGCCCCCGCTGCCCCCCCCCCCCCCCTTGGCCCCCCTGGGGGCCCTCTTCGGGACCTTTCTGTCTCCGTGATATCCTTGATATCTGGGCCGTGCGGGTCGGTCCTGTCGGGGACTCCCTGCCGTCATTCCCGTCACCTGACGTCATGACGTCAGCCCCGGGTGGGCCACTGTCCCGGGGCACCGGAGAGCCGCAGGATCCGGCTCCAGCGTCCCTCTGTCTGGGGAGCAGCGGCCGGCCCTCTGCTGCTGTTCTGCGCATGTCCCTGGTCCGCGGTGGGGGGAGAGCGGGAGGGGGAGATAACGGGGATCCATGGAGCGCGTCACCTCTCCCGTGTTTCCTCTGGCTTCTTGTCCACGATGCGCGTCAGGAGTCCACTAAGATGCGTGCGTGTTGTGGGATAATCGCTCTTTTGGTGCTGCTGGGGAACTTGAAGGCTCTCGCAGCTCAGGGTGAGTTTCTGACCTGTCGCCTCGCGCGGAGCCGCTCGCGCTGCTGGGATCGGCTCCCTTGGTGAGACCAGCTCCCGGCTCTGGGCTGACGTGCGTGGAGGTAACGCCAAGGTCCGAGTCTGCTCCCAAAGATCTGCGGCTTCTCGCTCCGCTCTCCGCGCTTAAACACTCAGAAACTACTTTCAAACTTGAAATGAAACCTTCAAACTGCGTGCGTGTGCGCGCGATAGAGTTCAGGGTTTCGTCTGTGCCCTAAAAAATGCGAGACGTGATAATTCTGTGTCCTACATGTGCTATAAGTTCCGTAAGCGTCCCTGGGGGTCCAGGACCCGCAGGGACAAATTGGACCAGTCCTGTGCCAGTCTTGGGCCAGTCTTGGACCAGTCCTGAGCCAGTCCTGGGCCAGTCCTGGTCCAGTCCTGGAGCAATCTTGGACCAGTCCTGTGCCAGTCTTGGGCCAGTCCTGGTCCAGTCCTGTGCCAGTCTTGGGCCAGTCCTGGTCCAGTCCTGGGCCAGTCTTGGACCAGTCCTGGCCAGTCCTGGGCCAGTCTTGGACCAGTCCTGGAGCAATCTTGGACCAGTCCTGGGCCAGTCTCGGACCAGTCCTGGGCCAGTCCTGGTCCAGTCCTGGGCCAGTCTTGGACCAGTCCTGGCCAGTCTTGAGCCAGTCCTGGTCCAGTCCTGTGCCAGTCTTGGGCCAGTCCTGGGCCAGTCCTGGTCCAGTCTCGGACCAGCCCTGGGCCAGTCCTGGGCCAGTCCTGGGCCAGTCCTGGTCCAGTCCTGGGCCAGTCTTGGACCAGTCCTGGGCCAGTCCTGGTCCAGTCCTGGGCCAGTCTTGGACCAGTCTCGGACCAGTCCTGGGCCAGTCCTGGGCCAGTCTCGGACCAGCCCTGGGCCAGTCCTGGACCACTTGGTCTGATGGATCCACACTGGAAATGAACCAGAATAAAGGACCAAAACGGGTCCTTCAGAGTAAAATAACATCAGTTGTTTACTTTCACTTTAGTCTTTTTTTGATTAAATGCGACGCAAACAGAAACAACAGTGATGATGAAGATGATGATGATGATGATGAAGATGATGATGATGATGATGATGATGATAACAGCGACAATGAATAGAATCCTGTCCTTCACAACCTGAGTAGTGTGAGCCGTGTGTGTGTGTGTGCGTGTGTGTGTGTGTGTGTGGTGTGTGTGTGTGAGTGAGTGTGTGTGTGTTGTCATCACCATCACTTAACTCTCCTCACATCGTGCAGCTCCCTCCTTTTTGTTGACAGTCTGACATGGATAAAACTTGCACACACACACACACACACACACACGCACGCACACACACAACACACACACACACACACACACACACACACACACACACATGTGGAAATATGTGCAGTAACATGAGAGACCTGAGTGTGTTGATGGGCTCTTTATTGTGACTTTGCTGGTCTTGGAGGTTGTTTTGATGGTTCAGCCTGGCTCAGCCTGGTCCAGACTTGGTTCAGCCTGGTTCAGCCTGGCTCAGCCTGGTCCAGATTTGGTTCAGCCTGGTCCAGACTTGTTCAGCCTGGTCCAGACTTGGTTCAGACTGGTCCAGACTTGGTTCAGCCTGGTCCAGACTTGGTTCAGCCTGGTTCAGCCTGGCTCAGCCTGGTCCAGACTTGGTTCAGCCTGGTTCAGCTGGTTCAGCCTGGTTCAGCCTGGTCCAGACTTGTTCAGCCTGGTCCAGACTTGGTTCAGCCTGGTCCAGACTTGGTCCAGACTGGTTCAGCCTGGCTCGGCCTGGCTCAGCCTGGTCCACAGTGTTTGATGTGAGCTCCACATGGGTGTAGGACGTGGTCACCCCTCCCCCCACACATCTGCCCGGGCCATGAAAGAACCACAGCTCTCAGATCCTCATTTGGAGAGCAGATTTCCTCCCAGCAGCAGCATTAGAGTGGCTCCAGAGTTTGTGGTGTGCCGGCGGACGGAGACTCTGGGTCGGCGGCGTGGCGCCGGGGCTCTCGCACGGTCCGTTCCTGCTGTTTGTGGAGGGATTCCATACATATCTTTGAGCTGTGGTGTTGTGCTGAACGCTGTTGTGATCGGGGCTGGGAGGCTGGCCCTGAGAGGGAGCATCTGGAACCAATTTGACTCCTCAAAGCAGAAGAGGAAGAGGAGGGGAAGGAGGGGGGTCAGCTGCAGACCTTTTCTTCCCGTGTTCTGGCGAGCAGCGCCGCCCGAGTCCCACAAACCTAATTATAGTTTGGTGAACACAAGATTAAAGTGCAGCGTATGTGGACGGATTCTGGTTTTGCCTGTTGTAGACGCCGGAGAACGGGGCCTAAATGGGTTCCATGCAGCACCCAGTACTTTGTCCAGCTAAATATAAAGAAAAGAAAAACAGCTGGAGCTCCTCCTCTTCCTCCTCCTCCTCCTCCTCCTCCTCCTCCTCCTCCTCCTCCTCCTGAGAGGAGCAAGAGCCCCAGAAGTGCCCATGAGTTGAGAGCAGCTGAATCACAGCTGAAGCTCCTCCTCTTCCTCCTCCTCCTCCTCCTCCTCTCCTCCTCCTCCTCTTCCTCCTCCTCCTCCTCCTCCTCCTCCTCCTGAGAGGAGCAAGAGCCCCAGAAGTGCCCATGAGTTGAGAGCAGCTGAATCACAGCTGAAGCGGAGCTGCCATCAGCACAACTCTGAAGGGAGGATCTTTCTACAGTTTCTCTTCCTCAGACAGACCTTAATATACCCACCACTGAATGCTGACAGAGTAACCATGGCAACGGCCACACGCCTAAAAACGCCATTTCAAAGGCAACAACAACTGTTGTACCTTTAGCTGCCTTGTCACAGCAGAGGCACTGCTAAGCTAACGGTGAGTTCTGGCTCCTGGCCAGTTCAGAACCCTCCAATAACAAAGGCAATGATCAGGGCGTGAAGGCGGACAACCTAACATCCCTCGACCCAGTCTGATAGAAACACATGGGCTAATGATTGATGCTAATCCGTCCAGTGTCCTCTGATTGGATGACCTCGTCTTCTTCCAGTTCCATTGGATGCTGTTGTTCTCCGCTGTTTTTAACTATTTCCTATAAGCAGATATCCAGGTCAAAGTTCACATTCTTCTTGCAGAGGAACTTATCAACACCAGTAAACTCTGCTGTCCAGTTTTACGATGGGGGTTTAACACTTCCAGCCCGACCGTCTCCCCTGATTCCAGCTATCTAAGCAACAGTCATGGTCCCCTGACTGCTCATCTTCATTAACTTGCTAATTATTATATTATCGCTAACTTCTAAACGCGCTGCAACAGAAAACAGAAACTTACACAAAAAAGCAAACACAATTCTCTTCAAGCGCCTGTCGTGCTGCTGTGGTCCTGCTGTAGCGGAGCAGCACACGACCAAGGAAGCTCACAAAGCCCCTCCGCTGACATCATTGCCTCTGGTCCGGTGTGGACCCCTGCAGCTACACACACGGCCGCTACACACACGGCCGCTACACACACGGCCGCTACACACACGGCCGCTACACACACGGCCGCTACACACACTGCAGCTACACACACGGCCGCTAACACACACGGCCGCTACACACACTGCAGCTACACACACGGCCGCTACACCACACTGCAGCTACACACACGGCCGCTACACACACGGCGCTACCACACTGCAGCTACACACACTGCAGCTACACACACGGCAGCTACACACACGGCCGCTACACACACGGCCGCTACACAAACGGCGCTACACACACGGCCGCTACACACACTGCAGCTACACACACGGCAGCTACACACCCTGCAGCTACACACACGGCAGCTACTACACACGGCCGCTACACACCCTGCAGCTACACAACGGCAGCTACACACCACGGCCGCTACACACCCTGCAGCTACACACACGGCAGCTACACACACGGCCGCTACACACCCTGCAGCTACACACACGGCCGCTACACACCCTGCAGCTACACACACGGCAGCTACACACACGCCGCTACACACCCTGCAGCTACACACACGGCAGCTACACACACGGCCGCTACACACCACGGCCGCTACACACACACGGCCGCTACACACACGGCCGCTACACACACGGCCGCTACACACACTGCAGCTACACACACGGCGCTACACACACGGCCGCTACACACACGGCCGCTACACACACGGCCGCTACACACACTGCAGCTACACCCACGGCCGCTACAACACCGCCGCTACACACACTGCAGCTACACACACTGCAGCTACACACACGGCCGCTACACACACGGCCGCTACACACACCGGCCGCTAACACACCTGCAGCTACACACACGGCAGCTACACACACGGCCGCTACACACCATGCAGCTACACACACGGCAGCTACACACACGGCCGCTACACACACGGCCGCTACACACACGGCCGCTACAACCCTGCAGCTACACACACTGCAGCTACACACACGGCCGCTACAAACACGGCCGCTACACACCCTGCAGCTACACACCCTGCAGCTACACACACGGGGCCGCTACACACACGGCCGCTACACACAACTGCAGCTACCAACACACGGCCGCTACACACACGGCCGCTACACACCCTGCAGCCTACACACACGGCCGCTACACACACGGCCGCTACACACACTGCAGACCTACACACACTGCAGCTACACACACGGCCGCTACACACACGGCCGCTACACACCACGGCCGCTACACACACGGCCGCTACACACCCTGCAGCTACACACACGGCCGCTACACACACGGCCGCTACACACACTGCAGCTACACACACGGCCGCTACACACACGGCCGCACAAACTGCAGCCTACACACACGGCCGCTACACACCCTGCAGCTACACAACGGCCGCTACACACACGGCCGCTACCACACACGGCCGCTACACACACGGCCGCTACACACACTGCAGCTATACACACGGCCGCTACACACACGGCCGCTACACACACTGCAGCTACACACACGGCCGCTACACACACGGCCGCTACACACACTTCAGGAGTGACTGATATTTCTCCAGAAGCACAGCAGCAGCTGGGTGTGAGGCCGATGGTGACGGGCTGCCAGCCTTCACCGAGTTCTGGAGCACAGCAGCATTTTAGCACTCTCAGCCTCTGTCTGCCAGCTGCCTCACTGTCGCGTTGCGCTGGTTTGTTGTGTTGTGTCGCTCTGTCTGGTCCTGTTGTGTTGTATCGCTGTGTCGGGTCCTGTTGTGTTGTGTCACTGTGTCGGGTCCTGTTGTGTTGTGTCACTGTGTCAGTCCTGTTGTGTTGTGTCACTGTGTCAGGTCCTGTTGTGTTGTGTCACTGTGTCGGGTCCTGTTGTGTTGTGTCACTGTGTCTGGTTCTGTTGTGTTGTGTCGCTCTGTCGGGTCCTGTTGTGTTGTGTCGCTGTGTCGGGTCCTGTTGTGTTGTGTCACTGTGTCAGGTCCTGTTGTGTGTGTGTCGCTCTGTCTGGTTCTGTTGTGTTGTATCGCTGTGTCGGGTCCTGTTGTGTTGTGTCGCTGTGTCGGGTCCTGTTGTGTTGTGTCACTGTGTCGGGTCCTGTTGTGTTGTGTCACTGTGTCAGGTCCTGTTGTGTTGTGTCGCTCTGTCTGGTTCTGTTGTGTTGTATCGCTGTGTCGGGTCCTGCTGTGTTGTGTCACTGTGTCAGGTCCTGTTGTGTTGTGTCGCTCTGTCTGGTTCTGTTGTGTTGTATCGCTGTGTCGGGTCCTGTTGTGTTGTGTCGCTGTGTCGGGTCCTGTTGTGTTGTGTCACTGTGTCGGGTCCTGTTGTGTTGTATCGCTGTGTCGGGTCCTGTTGTGTTGTGTCGCTGTGTCGGGTCCTGTTGTGTTGTGTCACTGTGTCAGTTCCTGTTGTGTTGTGTCGCTCTGTCTGGTTCTGTTGTGTTGTATCGCTGTATCGGGTCCTGTTGTGTCGTGTCTTGTGTTGTGTGGCTGCCTTGTGTTGTGTCGTGTCTTGTGTTGTGTTGTGTTGGGGTCTGAGGTGCGTACTGTAAAGGGGCCGTTGGCCCTCAGGACCCTGGAGCCTGGAGGTCCCATTCCTGGTGCAGCCAGTCCCACACGGAGCTCTTCAGAGGTTCTGACCGTGTTCTGAAGGCTCTGGGCGACGCTGCTGGATACGTCCAGCCGGAGGAAACCGGACCCATGAGAGGGCCCAACGTCCAGCAGCTGCTGCTGTGGGGACAGGAACTAGGAGACCTAAAGGTTCTGGTTCTGGGTGTCCCCAGGCAGGACGCCGAGAACGTTGCTCTGAAACAGAAGAACTCAAATCCTGAGCGGTTCCAGGGGCGGCCCGCCTTCCTGTCTGTTTGAATTGGGTCAAATCAGTGCCGTTGGGGGGTGGAGGGGCACTTACCAGAACCTGACCTGGAATAGACTCTAACCCGAACCTGAAGACAACAGAAGGGTGACGTGCACGCACACGTGCACTCCATTTGACCAGCAGGTGCTGGAAACAACACTGTTAATGTGATTTACTGTTGGCAGAATGCAGCCACAAAGGAAAGTGTTGACCCCCCACAGCCTGACCTGCCCCCTACTGCTGGGCCACATGCTCCTCCTGGAGGGGGTCTCAGGACCCCTGCTGAGACCCCTCATTATCTGGGATGAAGGTGCTCCCAATCCAAACAGCATTTGTCTGTGAAAGTGACTTTTGGCCGTTCTGGGAACCACGTTCTCATCATGCTCCGCCCAACCAGTTCCTGCCTCAGTCAACCAGTTCCCCCCTCAGTCAACCAGTTCCCCCCTCAGTCAACCAGTCCCCGCCTCAGTCAACCAGTTCCCCCCTCAGTCAACCAGTTCCTGCCTCAGTCAACCAGTTGGTACCAGAGCTGGAGCACTAGTGACACCATCACCAGATACTTTCAGCTGCCTCTTAAACACACCAGGTGATTTCTCAGCTGGACTTTGTGAAGACGGCGGCTCCCTGAGGGGGGACAGCTGGTGAGGTTTGTGGTCCAGGATGGGCAGCAGAGACCTCTGCTGGTGAGGAGTAGAACTGAATGATGTGTGACGAGCTAGAAAAGTCCTACTGGACCACAAAGCCCAGGCTGAAGAACTAGTTGGGGCAGAGATGTCTAGAACCTGGCCTCACAGTCTCGAACCTCTGGTGTAGAACAAGACTTTAGAACCAGCCCGGTCATTTTCAGAGCTTGGTTCCATCACTCATGAGCTGACGGTCACCTGACCAGGACACCAATGCTGAAGACAGAAAGTCCACCTCTGCTCCGTCCAACAGGTCCAACAGGTCCAACAGGCTCTGTCTGTCCCAGGACCAGCATCGGTCCTCATCAAGCTGACGGGTGTAAGGTGGTGTTTGGCTGCTCTGATCCTCTCAAATAACTCTTGCTCATGTTGTGAGGACGTTCATGCAGAATGGGGCCAGCGCTCATTAGCAGCTAGCTGGGGGCCCGGCCCTGCCCCCCCCATTATTATGTCACCTGCCATTGTTCAGAAATGCCCTCTCTCTCCGAATGGTGAGTGTGTGTGTGTGTGTGTGTGAGTGTGTGTGTGTGTGGTGTGTGTGTGTGTGTTTATCTGTGTGTGTGTGTGTGTGTGTGTGTGTGTGTGTGTGTGTGTGTTTATCTGTGTGTGTGTGTGTGTGTGTGTATCTGTGTGTGTGTGTGTGTGTGTGTGAGTGTATCTGTGTGTGTGTGTGTGGAGGTTGCCCTCACCTTCATTTAGGGCAACAAAACCAACCTCAAAAAATGGCAATAAAATGCTTTTATTTTGTCTGCTTTGAAAAAAGAAAACTAACCAGCATCCCTGCCTCACCCAAACCAAGCAAACCACACACACACACACACACAACACACACACACACACACACACACACACCACACACACACACACACACACTCTTACATTTGAAACCTGCTTTTTGTTAGAACATCAAAGTGAAGCATAACAGAACAAATGATGAATTCCAGAACTCCAGAAGCACACACACACAGACACACACACACAGACACTAACACACACACATACAGACACACAGACACTAACACACACACATACAGACACACAGACACACACACATACAGACACACAGACACTAACACACACACGCAGACACACGCACACAGACACTAACACACACACACGCAGACACACACACAACACACACACACACAGACACTAACACACACACACATACAGACACACAGACACACATACATACAGACACACAGACACTAACACACACACGCAGACACACACACACAGACACAACACACACACACGCAGACACACACACACACACCACACAGACACTAACACACACACACAGACAATCACACACAGACACACACAGACACACTGATACAGACTCACACACACAGACACACAGACAATCACACACAGACACACACAGACACACAGACACTAACACACGCACACAGACAATCACACACAGACACACACAGACACACTGAAACACACACTCACACACTCACACGCACACAGACACTAACACGCAGACACACACACACACAGACACAGTGATCCAGACACTCACACACTCACACGCACACAGACACTAACACGCAGACACACACACACGCACACACACAGGTGTTCTGGTTTCCATCAGCCTCCGTCGGTGCTGTGACCTGGTCAGTGGGGGGAGGGAACCTAAACAAAGAGGAGAAGCTGGTTCCTCATCCATCATCCTCTCACAGGCTGAACTCATCTTCATCATCGTCATCTTCATTCACTCTTGTTTCCACTTCAAATTAGTCCTGATTGATTTCAAAGCATTTCCTTTCAAAATAAAAGCATTTGGATTCAGTGTTTGACCTGAAAGGCCGATCCAAATTCCAATATTGTGATGAATGACGGTTCTTCTAGCCCGGAGTTGGCATGGACAGGTGAAGGGTTCTGGTTCTGTTCAGACTGAAGGTCTCTTCTTCTGATGTCGTCAGGACGTTTGGGGGTTGTTTTGGACTTGAGAATCACAGAAACTTTGTAGCTTTTTAGGATCTTTGACGTGAATCTTCATTTCTCTCAGATCCCTCCTGTTGCCACCAAGCTGCCGAGTTCACACCATGTAAGGAAGCATGTGACCAGGTATGAGCACGCACACACACACACACACACACACACACACACACACACACACACTTCTCAGCCCTTTCGGTCAGCCTATAAAAAGCTTTCAGGGGGTGATGTGAACTTTCTCGTGCAGGAGTTCTGTGATGTTCTTCCCGTCTGTCCCGGCTCTCCATCTTCTCCCTCCCTTCCCTCACAGAGGGGTGTGCACGAGTGCTCAAATGGTTCCAACTGCTTTCCATATGTCATAAACGTTGTACTGGCTCGCGTGTGTCGATGGATTTAATTTCCACATTAAAAGAGTTCCCTTTCAAAAGAATCCAACATCATTTTGATCATTTTTTGTTGTTTTTTAGATCCACTTTCATGTTAGCAGTTGTGCAGCTACATTCATGAGGCTAGCTAAGCTAATGCTAATAGATAAACAGGAGGCGCTAACCTTTGGCGTCATTGTAGCGATGCTGCTGCGGGCGGAGGCGGCTGCTGGGAGACAAACGTGATCACTTGAAGAGGAAACAGAGTGGTTGTTCTGGCCCAGCTCGTTGGTTTCCTGCCGCTCAGCCTGGTGACAGGAAGTGGGTTTTTTTGTTTCAATTGTTGTGTTTTCTTCTGGTTTCAGCTGGCAACCATAAAGAGTGAGTCTCGTCTGAAGCATCTCCTGCAGAGGTTACCTGGTTACTGCCCTGAGTCCATGGTGAGGAGGCAAAGAAGAACCTAACACACACACCACACATGCGTGAACACATGTGTGTCCGCTGGTCCAGGAGCAGCGGACACACGTTGTTCCAGGGGGACGGTTGACCCAAGGTTCTCCGGATCTGGTGCCTTCAGTGTGTTTGGGCTGTTCTGGTCTGAAGAACGTGATCTTTGCTAGTGTCAAGAGTCGCAGAGCTTCTGACAGAAGCATGGGCTGAAGGTCTCAGGGTCCCTGGACGGGTTGTGGGGGAGGTGCACTCAATAACCTCACGTGTGTGTTACCTCTTTAATATGAAACGTTGTGTTTCTCCTCCAGAATGAGCTGTGGACGTGCATCAACTCCACCCTTCCAGGTAGGCCACCTTCACCGGCGTGTTGGCCTCGTTCCCCCAGCAGGCTGTGAGGGCTGCCTTCATTAGCACGTAGCCCAAACCAGCGTCACACAGGAGCACGATACATCTAAGGTGTGCAACGTGTGCGCTCACCTCTGTGGCCGTGCTGTCCACTCTGTTCCAGGTGTTTCCAGGAAGTCGGAGGGCTGGGTGGGGCTGGGCTGCTGTGAGCTGGCCATCTCTGCCGAGTGTCGCAGAGAATGCAGACAGGTCAGATGTTCACGTCTGGGTTGAGGTGTTTCAGGGTCTGAGTCCATCCTCTGTCTTCACAGGCTTCTTCGAAAAATGACATCATCAAAGTCTGCAAGAAGGTCACCGAAGTAAGTAGATGATCCACAGACCATAATAGTCCTGGTGTGGCTGCAGCTGCTCTCAGTCCTCATGGTGGGGAACCACCAGCTGAAGGGTCCCAGCTGATGGTGGCCACTCCCATGACAAGTGTAATAACATGGTTATAAACAGGGGGTAAACAATCACAAGTCCTCTCAGCTGCTTTGACAAGTGTAAAACATCATCATCACCATCACCACTGTCTTCATCATCATCATCATCATCATCACCACCACTGTCTTCATCATCATCTTCATCATCATCACAGCTTTTTTATTCTCATTCCAGAACTCCCTCTACAGCTGCATTACCAAAAATGAAAGTAAGACTGGACACACACACACTCGCTCATACACACACTCACTCCCTCATACACACATTCACACCCAAACTCACACACACACCGGAGCCAGACAGGATATGATGTCAGGGAGTCACAGGAAGTCTGACCTTGGTCCAGTCTGTCCTGCAGGATCACATGAACCTTTATAAGTGCTTCCTCAGTTTGTATCCTGAACCTATTCTGGAACGGGGACCATCCAAGCCAGCTCAGGGACCCTCAGTGGACCCTCAGTCATTGTTACTGTCAGGGCTGCCCACAGGTGACTGACCCACAGGTGACTGACCCACAGGTGATTGACAGCGGGCCGGGGTATGTTGCAGAGGTTCCTGTTGCTGGCTTGGTGCTTCGACGCTGGGTTCTATGCCTCGCCACAGTCCCTCACCTGCCCCAGGGTCTCTAACTGCATCCCCCCTGTGTGTGTGTGTGTGTGTGTGTGTGTGTGTGTGTGTGTGTGTCCTCAGTGGGCTCCACATGCTGCAGCTATGCAGGACGCCACACCACGTGCCGGGAGTACTGCCAGGCCATCTTCAGGACAGACTCCACGCCCACCATGTCCCAGATCAACGCCGTCAAAGAGTACTGCCAGAGTCACAGCGCTCAGCTGCTCACCTGCGTCAGCAACTTCACGAAGTCCTACCCCATACGCAGCCCTCTGGACAGTGAGTGTGTAGTCCATGCTCTTCTCCTGGTACCGGCCTTCTGACCCTCTGCTGACCTCCGTCCCCCCCAGGTCTCCACTGCTGTGACCGGGCAGAGGCCACCCACTGTCAGGTGGCCTGCCGGCGGATCCTCCGCACCATGAACACAGAGCATGAGATCATGGAGGGCTTGATTGAGGAGTGTGGGTCCCAGCCTCTGCCCCAGGACCCCATGTGGCAGTGTTTCCTCGGCAGCGCGCACCCTCCCTCCCCACCGGAGGTGGAGACCCCCCACCCTACCAAGATGGACTGTGCCAAGCTGCACTGTTGCTCAAAGGCTAACACGTCCCTCTGCAGGTAGGATGGTAGTGAAGGCGCTCCCGAGGCGAGAGGAGCCGCCGTGTCGCTACGACCCACCGTGTCCTGTCCACAGGGACATGTGTCAGGAGATCAGCACCAACTGGGGCAGTCAGACGTGGCAGGACTTCGACCAGCTGTGTGAGTACAACCCAGTGGAAGCGGAGCTCCTCAACTGCCTGGCCGACGTGCGAGAGCCCTGCCAGCTGGGCTGCAGAGACCTCACCTACTGCACCAACTTCAACAACAGGTCGGTCGCCTGCTGCAGCCCTTCCTGTGTAACCTCTGATCCTTTCTGGTCAGGTGATCTGCCTGAGGGGGCTGCTCCCCCACAGGCCTCCTGGTATTTACGCTCTCTGGGCTCAGACCATATGTCACCTTTCACGGCTCACACCTCCAGAAAGAGCTCCAACACTTTCATTCATCCTTCAGACGATTGTCTGAACGTTTGCGTGGGGAAACGGTTGAGAAAACGCCAGAAAAGGCACCTGTGGGTGGAGCTGACAGGCAGCCTGCAGGTCTAACAAGCCGGCCGTCTGCAGATGGGTGCACCAACGCTGGAATCAGACAGCCAGCAGGTCTGGCAGCACTGCTCCGCTCCGCACACAGGTCAGGGAAGCAGGAGCTCGTCTCTCAACGTGAGTCACCTGTGGAAGTGTCTTTATAGCGGATCCTCAGTGGAGAATCGGCATGTGCCTGAGTGGCCTCCACGGTGACGTCCCAGGAAATGACTCGACACCAGTCACCTGCGGGGGTGGGGGGGGGGGCTTCCCTGTGTGACTGTGTCTTCATTCTCCTCCTCTTACACAGGAGACCAGTCTTGTGAGCGGTAGACATTAACGCCGAGTGAACACCTGTATTGCTGCCCCACAGCTGCCAGGCAACATTTGATGGTCGTATTTTCTGTTTCAAATCCCTAAATAAATGCAGGTGTTACCTGAGTGTGATCCACCGCTCCTCAGCAACAAACGTTCTCCTTGGGCTTCAAGTCTTTTCCTAACATCCTGGCATCAGGGTGAGGGTGTAGTTTATCACGGGGGCTCCCAGGAGGCCTCCTCTCCAAAGAACCAGTGATGAAGCCCAGATGCTGCTGGTGGAGGGACACTGGGAGGTGACTCCCGACGGGCCTGAACACATTAACCGAGTCCACTGGGGGACTCCTGCTTCTGTCCACAGGCCCACTGAGCTGTTCCGTAGCTGCAACGTCCAGTCGGACCAGGGCGCCTTGAACGACATCAAACTGTGGTCCAACGGCACCATCAAGATGCCCTTCATGAACATCCCGGTGCTGGACATCAGGAAGTGTCTGCCGGACATGTGGAAGGCGGTGGCGTGCTCTCTGCAGATCAAACCCTGCCACAAGTCCAGAGGAAGTGTGATATGCAAGTATGGGAGCTTCTGCTTGTAATTACACGTCAATAGCTGACACACGGAGAAGACGTGTTGGCGGGCGCCACGCTGACCTCCGACCCTCTGCCACCGCCCCTCCTCAGGTCAGATTGTGTGGACATCCTGACCCAGTGTGGAGACAAGAGACGCTTCCACGAAGGACAGACTCCAGAGAGGATCTGTGAGCTGCTGTCGCCGATGGATGACCCTGAACGCTGCATCCCGCTCCGCAGATACCTCAGTGAGTGTCCTGAAGACCTCCACCTTTGGTGCTCACCTCCAGACAAACGAGGAGAAAGCTCTAACCCTCACCCTATCTTCACGCCCCCTCAAGCCCCAAGCACCCTGGGCAACAACGACATTGAGGAGGTGATCCACCCCTGCAATCCCAACCCCTGCCCCAGTAACCACGTGTGCCAGGTCAACAGGAAGGGCTGCCTCGATGGCCTCAGCTGTCAGCCATACGTCTGTGTAGCAGGTACGCCTGTGGCCACACCTACAGGCTCCATACTGCAGCATGCGCTCACGCGTGTGTGTGTGTGTGTGTGTGTCTCAGGGTGTAAGCTGTGTGAGGCTTCAGACTTTCTGGTCCAGCTGGATGCTCGTGTCCAGGTGCCAACTCGTGCTGGTCCTGCTGGGTGCTATGAGGTGTGCAGCTGTGGTCCCAGTGGTCGGCTGGAGAACTGTGTGGAGATGCCCTGTGTGGACATCAAGCCCTGCATGGTTGGGGGGCAAAGGAGAAGTAAGGACACGTCTGAGAGCAGCTAGCTGCAGGGACTATAGGTAGAAGAGAACGGTGGTTGAATGTTGCTGTGTAGAGCTGATTTCCCGGAACTGCAGGTCTGAGGATTTAGAATGTTTACAGTGATGGTGACACTGATGTTCTCACCACAACAAAAGTGTCTCCTAGAAGCTCCAGGAACCACCACAGAGGAGACACGGAGGTCCTGAGTGAGTGTGGGCCCGGCAGGCAGCAGGCGCTGAAACATTGACCTGTCTGTGTCACCAGGTCATGGCTCCACCTTCAGGGTGGACTGTCACAACTGCTCCTGCTACGCTGGGGACACCATCTGCCCCAGACGAGAGTGCCTCAGCCCAGAAGGCTCCAGAGTGGACCGTCGACATTCCACTGGTGCGTTTTGCTGCTTCACGGAGCCGGTTTATGGCTGCAGAACAACAGAGGCTGAACGGAACCAACCTGTTCTAAAGGTGTAGCCTGTTAGTTTAGTCGGAACCGCTGAAGACTGAAGAGTCAGAGTTAGGAGGTCATAGCTAGGAGGTCAGAGTTAGGAGGTCACGGTTAGGAGGTCACGATTAGGAGATCAGAGTTAGGAGGTCAGAGTTAGGAGGTCAGAGTTAGAAGGTCAGAGTTAGGAGGTCAGAGTTAGAAGGTCAGAGTTAGGAGGTCACGATTAGGAGATCAGAGTTAGAAGGTCAGAGTTAGGAGGTCAGAGTTAGAAGGTCAGAGTTAGGAGGTCACGATTAGGAGATCAGAGTTAGGAGGTCAGAGTTAGGAGGCCAGAGTTAGAAGGTCAGAGTTAGGAGGTCAGAGTTAGGAGGTCACGGTTAGGAGGTCACGATTAGGAGATCAGAGTTAGGAGGTCAGAGTTAGGAGGTCACGGTTAGGAGGTCATGGCTAGGAGGTCATGGTTAGGAGGTCGTGGTTAGGAGGTCAGAGTTAGGAGGTCACGGTTAGGAGGTCAGAGTTAGGAGGTCACGGTTAGGAGGTCACGGTTAGGAGATCAGAGTTAGGAGGTCACGGTTAGGAGGTCATGGTTAGGAGGTCACGATTCAGAGGTCAGAGTTAGGAGGTCACGGTTAGGAGGTCATGGTTAAAAGGTCAGAATTAGGAGGTCAGAGTTAGAAGGTCAGAGTTAGGAGGTCAGAGTTAGGAGGTCACGGTTAGGAGGTCATGGCTAGGAGGTCACGGTTAGGAGGTCACGTGTTAGGAGATCAGAGTTAGGAGGTCACGGTTAGGAGGTCATGGCTAGGAGGTCACGGTTAGGAGGTCACGGTTAGGAGATCAGAGTTAGAAGGTCAGAGTTAGGAGGTCATGGATAGGAGGTCACGGTTAGGAGGTCACGGTTAGGAGGTCATGGCTAGGAGGTCATGGATAGGAGGTCACGGTTAGGAGGTCATGGCTAGGAGGTCACGGTTAGGAGGTCACGGTTAGGAGATCAGAGTTAGAAGGTCAGAGTTAGGAGGTCACGGTTAGGAGGTCATGGCTAGGAGGTCACGGTAGGAGGTCAGAGTTAGGAGGTCACGGTTAGGAGGTCACGGTTAGGAGGTCACGGTTAGGAGGTCACGGTTAGGAGGTCATGGCTAGGAGGTCACGGTTAGGAGGTCACGGTTAGGAGATCAGAGTTAGGAGGTCACGGTTAGGAGGTCATGGCTAAGAGGTCACGGTTAGGAGGTCACGGTTAGGAGATCAGAGTTAGGAGGTCACGGTTAGGAGGTCATGGCTAGGAGGTCACGGTTAGGAGGTCACGGTTAGGAGATCAGAGTTAGGAGGTCACGGTTAGGAGGTCAGAGTTAGGAGGTCAGAGTTAGGAGGTCAGAGTTAGGAGGTCAGAGTTAGGAGGTCACGGTTAGGAGGTCGTGGTTAGGAGGTCGTGGTTAGGGGGTCATAGTTGGGAGGTCATGGTTAGGAGGTCAGAGTTAGAAGGTCAGAGTTAGGGGGTCATGGTTAGGAGGTCAGAGTTAGGAGGTCACGGTTAGGAGGTCAGAGTTAGGAGGTCATGGTTAGGAGGTCATGGTTAGGAGGTCATGGTTAGGTCATGGTTAGGAGGTCATGGTTAGGTCATGGTTAGGAGGTCATGGTTAGGAGGTCACGATTAGGAGATCAGAGTTAGGAGGTCAGAGTTAGGAGGTCACGGTTAGGAGGTCATGGCTAGGAGGTCACGGTTAGGAGGTCACGGTTAGGAGATCAGAGTTAGGAGGTCAGAATTAGGAGGTCACGGTTAGGAGGTCACGGTTAGGAGATCAGAGTTAGAAGGTCAGAGTTAGGAGGTCAGAGTTAGGAGGTCATGGTTAGGAGGTCACGGTTAGGAGGTCATGGTTAGGAGGTCATGGTTAGGAGGTCATGGTTAGCTAGGCAGAGTTTTAAGCAGCCCATCAGCTCATTAACCTTCTGACCCCGACCCTACAGGTCTTCCCTGTGGTTGTCCTGACCGCTTTGTGCCAGTGTGCGCCACTAACGGGAGGACCTACCCCAGCGCCTGTGTGGCCCGCTGTCTGGGATTCAAGGACCACCAGTTTGTCTTCGGCATGTGTGGCTTCAGTAACCCCTGTTCCACCAAACCCTGCCAGAGGAACCAGCGGTAACACCCGTCCCCCTCAACACCATCGTGATCTTTAACAGGATGGAACCTTTAGGGACGTGTTTGCTCTATAGAGATGGAGAAAGACCCGCCTTGTTGTTTGAGGATAGAAAATCCTGACTGGATTCATCACGCATGTCCTTGGTACTGAGTAGAACCACTAGAACCACTTCAGAGTTAGCAGTTATCTTCATCTACTCAGAATTTCCAGACACTTTTGTTTGGTGCACGTTAGCATCGCATTTGCTGCCTTTTCTCTTTTTTCTTCATCACTTATTCAGATTAAGTAGATAGATAGATAGATAGATAGATAGATAGATAGATAGATAGATAGATAGTAGATAGATAGATAGATAGATAGATAGCTAGATAGATAGATAGATAGATAGATAGATAGATAGATAGATAGATACTGTAGATAGATAGATAGATAGATAGATAGATAGATGATAGATAGATAGATAGATAGATAGATAGATAGATAGATAGATAGATACCACAGGAAGTGAGCTGGTGGTTATTATCCTAATAGCACAAATATTTATATTTATTTCAAATGGTTCTTTGATTAAACCCAGGCGCAGCAGTTGCTACGGCAACGGGGCAAGGTTTCTTTTTGTCTTGAAAGTTTTTCATTCCAGCTTTGACACTGTGGTGCTGAGTTCCTGTAGGTTCTGTTCTAATTTGCTTTTCAGATTTGAACTCTGTAAGATGGATCTTGTTCCGTAACAGCGTGTTTGGAGAGAGGACATTAGCGTCCTCGCTCCCATCGCTAGGCTAATCTCACAGCTAGCCAGAGTACCCTACAGATGTTTACACATCAAAGGTCCACACCTTTGAGGTCCAACAGGGTTCACCAGGTCCAAAGGCGCGACAGTGACGTGGTCAGGCAGCCACGTGGTCAGCCACCTCCCAACACGCGTCCCATCCTGGGAAGTGTTCCAGTAGCGTTCCAGTCCCGCGGCACCTCTCAAGCTGCCACAGTTGAAGATGTTTGTGTTTGTAGGTGCGTCCCGAAGTACCGCGTCTGTCTGAGCGACTCCTCGGACTGTCCTCAGCACCAGTGTTTGGGACGACCCGGCACCTGTGACAAGAACGGCGGCGAGCTGGCCTGCGACAGCGATGGCGTGGTTCACCCCAGTCTGTGTCACCTGCAGCAGGCTGGGAAGAGGCTGGCCTACCTGGGCCACTGCCAGGTACCAGCACCCCCCCCCCCCATGCTGAAGACAGCTCAGGGATGAACCGGGTCACATTTTGCCCCCAGAGAGCCGCACCACTGAGGGTTTTCTCATGATGGCGCTAACACGCTAAGACCGATGCCTTTGTGCTGCCAACTGTCCCCAGGAGGTCTGCAGGAAGCCTCGGCAGGTGTGTGGCCACAATGGGGAGACCTACAACACCGTCTGTGATGCCTTCTCCAACCGTGTCACCGTGGACTACGAGGGCCCCTGTCACGCCGTGGGGGCCCTGACTGATGGGGCCCCTGACTCCGCATGCAGCATTGTCTCCTGCCTGCTGCCGTCTCCTGGCTGCCGGGCTGTTACTCCCCCAGGTGGGTGCAGGAGGACGGCGTAGATGTCCGGTGAGCTGATCCCACTGGGGTTTCACCTCTGACCTCTCTGCAGGCGCCTGCTGTCCCATATGTGCCAGCATGCTGCAGATCCTCTGGAACAAAGACGGGATGAACACCTTCTCTCAGGTAAGGCTCCTGTCCTTGTTTTACCGCTGACACACAGCAGCAGGAGCAGCGACGGTGACCGGGTCAGTGGGCTGACAGGAAGTCAGAGTGCTGGCAGAGCTGGCAGAGGTGGTTGTAGTGGCCTGTGTCGGCCACTAGGGTGAGCTGTACATCTCTGCTACAGCCGCACATGTGCAGCCGTCTGAATCCACTCGGAAGGCTCCGTTCAAGCCCTTCAGCAACATGACGGACAGATTTCAATATCCGGGAACATTCTTTGTGAGCCGGAGGAGACCGCAGCACTTCCCTGTCTGGTTCCATCCAGCCACCGCCCGTCGCCGCCCGGCTGTAGAAGAGGAGCACCCGTGAGGAGACGGGGGGGGGGGGGGGGGGGGGGGGGGGGGGCAGGCAGGGCTGCCAACAGCAGAGCAGCAAATCACTTGATTCATGACGTTGTTCCCAGAAATCCATGGTCCCCCGTGTCTGTGACTGCCGTCTGTGGCGCAGCAGCCGCTCACCTACAGCTGTGTGTGCACGTACGTGCGCAGGGCTCCGTTGTAAAGAATGTGCTCCAGACGTCACTCCTCATCCTGAAGGGCAGATGAGCCGTTCACTGTCTGGTTGAGCCGTCTGCTCGCTGTTTAAAATGCTTGCTCCTGGCGGATCCTTTAACTGCTGCCAGCTTTGAAGCTACGGAGCTTTTAGGATGGTCATGTTGCTCTCCAGACTTCAGAACCTCCCTCATTTAAGCTGGAGGACAGTCTAAAAGCTCACTCCAGAAGGTGGCCCATCAGTGTTCTCACACCTTCTGGTTGCGTAGAAGAAGAGAAAAGCTGTGACCACCAGAGCTACAGGGGCTTCTTCACTCAAGAGGAGGATTTGAGAAGGACCCTCGTCCTCACCACCCAACCGATAGGTCCTAAAATGCCTCCAAGGCTTGGGGGGGGGGGGGGGGGGGGGGGGGCGGTGTTAGAGTGATCCAGAGTCTGCTGCTGTCCCAGCCCTGTCTCCTCAGTCCAGCCCTGTCTCCTCAGTCCTAAGATGTCCCAGCCCTGTCTCCTCAGTCCAGCCTGTCTCCTCAGTCCAGCCCTGTCTCCTCAGTCCTAAGATGTTCCAGCCCTGTCTCCTCAGTCCAGCCCCGTCTCCTCAGTCCTAAGATGTCCCAGCCCTGTCTCCTCAGTCCAGCCCTGTCTCCTCAGTCCTAAGATGTTCCAGCCCTGTCTCTCAGTCCAGCCCTGTCTCCTCAGTCCTAAGATGTTCCAGACTGTCTCCTCAGTCCTAAGATGTCCCAGCCCTGTCTCCTCAGTCCTAAGATGTTCCAGACTGTCTCCTCAGTCCTAAGATGTTCCAGACTGTCTCCTCAGTCCTAAGATGTTCCAGCCCTGTCTCCTCAGTCCAGCCCTGTCTCCTCAGTCCTAAGATGTTCCAGCCCTGTCTCCTCAGTCCTAAGATGTCCCAGCCCTGTCTCCTCAGTCCTAAGATGTCCCAGCCCTGTCTCCTCAGTCCTAAGATGTTCCAGACTGTCTCCTCAGTCCTAAGATGTCCCAGCCCTGTCTCCTCAGTCCAGCCCAGACTGTCTCCTCAGTCCTAAGATGTCCCAGCCCTGTCTCCTCAGTCCTAAGATGTCCCAGCCCTGTCTCCTCAGTCCTAAGATGTTCCAGCCCTGTCTCCTCAGTCCTAAGATGTTCCAGACTGTCTCCTCAGTCCTAAGATGTTCCAGCCCTGTCTCCTCAGTCCAGCCCTGTCTCCTCAGTCCTAAGATGTTCCAGACTGTCTCCTCAGTCCTAAGATGTTCCAGCCCTGTCTCCTCAGTCCTAAGATGTTCCAGACTGTCTCCTCAGTCCTAAGATGTTCCAGCCCTGTCTCCTCAGTCCTAAGATGTTCCAGCCCTGTCTCCTCAGTCCTAAGATGTCCCAGCCCTGTCTCCTCAGTCCTAAGATGTTCCAGACTGTCTCCTCAGTCCTAAGATGTTCCAGCCCTGTCTCCTCAGTCCTAAGATGTTCCAGACTGTCTCCTCAGTCCTAAGATGTTCCAGACTGTCTCCTCAGTCCTAGATGTTCCAGACTGTCTGCTCAGTCCAGCCCCGTCTCCTCAGTCCTAAGATGTTCCAGAATGTCTCCTCAGTCCTAAGATGTTCCAGACTGTCTCCTCAGTCCTAAGATGTTCCAACCCGGTCTCCTCAGTCCTAAGATGTTCCAGCCCTGTCTCCTCAGTCCTAAGATGTCCCAGCCCTGTCTCCTCAGTCCTAAGATGTTCCAGACTGTCTCCTCAGTCCTAAGATGTTCCAGACTGTCTCCTCAGTCCTAAGATGTTCCAGACTGTCTCCTCAGTCCTAAGATGTTCCAGACTGTCTCCTCAGTCCTAAGATGTCCCAGCCCTGTCTCCTCAGTCCAGCCCAGACTGTCTCCTCAGTCCTAAGATGTTCCAGCCCTGTCTCCTCAGTCCTACGATGTTCCAGCCCTGTCTCCTCAGTCCTCAGATGTTCCAGCCCTGTCTCCTCAGTCCTAAGATGTTCCAGCCCTGTCTCCTCAGTCCTAAGATGTTCCAGACTGTCTCCTCAGTCCTACGATGTTCCAGCCCTGTCTCCTCAGTCCAAAGATGTTCCAGACTGTCTCCTCAGTCCTAAGATGTCCCAGCCCTGTCTCCTCAGTCCAGCCCAGACTGTCTCCTCAGTCCTAAGATGTCCCAGCCCTGTCTCCTCAGTCCTAAGATGTTCCAGACTGTCTCCTCAGTCCTAAGATGTTCCAGACTGTCTCCTCAGTCCTGAGATGTTCCAGACTGTCTCCTCAGTCCTAAGATGTTCCAGACTGTCTCCTCATCCTAAGATGTTCCAGACTGTCTCCTCAGTCCTAAGATGTCCCAGCCCTGTCTCCTCAGTCCAGCCCAGACTGTCTCCTCAGTCCTAAGATGTTCCAGCCCTGTCTCCTCAGTCCTAAGATGCTCCAGCCCTGTCTCCTCAGTCCTAAGATGCTCCAGCCCTGTCTCCTCAGTCCTAAGATGTTCCAGCCCTGTCTCCTCAGTCCTAAGATGTTCCAGACTGTCTCCTCAGTCCTAAGATGTCCCAGCCCTGTCTCCTCAGTCCAGCCCAGACTGTCTCCTCAGTCCTAAGATGTTCCAGCCCTGTCTCCTCATCCTAAGATGTTCCAGACTGTCTCCTCAGTCCTAAGATGTTCCAGCCCTGTCTCCTCAGTCCTAAGATGTCCCAGCCCTGTCTCCTCAGTCCTAAGATGTTCCAGACTGTCTCCTCAGTCCTAAGATGTTCCAGACTGTCTCCTCAGTCCTAAGATGTTCCAGCCCTGTCTCCTCAGTCCTAAGATGTCCCAGCCCTGTCTCCTCAGTCCTAAGATGTCCCAGCCCTGTCTCCTCAGTCCTAAGATGTTCCAGCCCTGTCTCCTCAGTCCTAAGATGTTCCAGCCCTGTCTCCTCAGTCCTAAGATGTTCCAGACTGTCTCCTCAGTCCTAAGATGTTCCAGCCCTGTCTCCTCAGTCCTAAGATGTTCCAGCCCTGTCTCCTCAGTCCTAAGATGTTCCAGACTGTCTCCTCAGTCCTAAGATGTTCCAGACTGTCTCCTCAGTCCTAAGATGTTCCAGACTGTCTCCTCAGTCCTAAGATGTCCCAGCCCTGTCTCCTCAGTCCAGCCCAGACTGTCTCCTCAGTCCTAAGATGTTCCAGCCCTGTCTCCTCAGTCCTAAGATGTTCCAGACTGTCTCCTCAGTCCTAAGATGTTCCAGACTGTCTCCTCAGTCCTAAGATGTCCCAGCCCTGTCTCCTCAGTCCTAAGATGTTCCAGCCCTGTCTCCTCAGTCCTAAGATGTTCCAGACTGTCTCCTCAGTCCTAAGCACCCCTAGAAGATGAGCCATTTTCTGAAGGCATCATCCAACCCTGATTGTGTGTGTTTTGCTTGTGTGTTTTCAGCTGAACAAGAACCGTCCGGTGACGGTCCAGGACGTGCTGCAGGTCCTGCGTCTGCACGTCTCAGTGCCTCAGTGTGACGTCTTTGGCTACCTGAGCATCGACCACATGCTGGTGGTCCTGGTCGTTCCGGCGGACCGGCAGCCCACACCTCTGCAGGTAGATCCTCTGTGAGGAACCTTTAGGATCATGTCCATCAGGACAATGGCCACAGCTCAGCACCCATGCTGAAGCTGAAGGCTGGGGACACATTTCACTGCAGGCTCCATTTTAGTGGAACTTGGTGAGCTGGGAATCACGACATCACAGGTGATGAGCACCACCAGATCATTGGAAGCTGCTGTGAGGAAGGTCTGAGGAACTGTCTGGAAGAACATCACCAGCAGCACCATCAGAGATGTGTGTGAGCAGCTGAGCTCATCCAGACACCTGGAACAGAGCTGCTGGTGGATGACACCAGCTCGTCCTGGACCAGCAGGTCCACAAAGCTGAATGTGCTGCCCCGCCCAGCGGTTACAGATGTGCTCCACAAATGTGCTCTTCCACGCCATAAACGGGACGTGAGCAGGAGAAGCTGGGCTCTGCAGAAGTAGCTGCTATTTTCTGGTCTTCACGGCGTCTGTAGGTAGAAGACGGCGGTATTGATTTTATGGAAATGTTTCTGAACTCCAGGTCTTCCTAAAGCGCTGATATCCCAGCAGCAGTTTTACCATCTTCACAAGTTCTGACCACCGTTTCTAACAAATGAAGGATCTTCACCTGTTTCATAAAAAGTTACTCATTTATGTGGGAGAACATCGCCTTGAAATTCAACATTTAAACTCTTTGCTGAAGATGCTTCTTTTCAAAGCTGCTGTTCTAATTTTAGATGTATGGGTTGTGATCTTCAGTGGAGGCATCATGAGGGCTCTACACCCACCACAGAGCAAGACGAGGTGGAGCCTCCAGTCTTGTTGGGTGGATGCTTCTCACAGCTGAAGTTGAGGATGTTCTGATCTTCTCTGCAGGTCCTCTCCAGCTCTTTCAGAGTGGATTGAGACCATCAGACACTCCGCAGAGATGTTTGATTGGGTTCCTGTCAGGGTTCTGCTGCTTGACTGACTTTCTTTGGGTCTTTGACCAGGAACCTTTTTTCCTGATCCCTCAGTTTATTTGGACATCCAGCTCTGGAAGAGTCCTGGTTGTTCCAAACTTCTTCTATTCCAGAGTGATGGAAGCCACTGAGCTCGAGAGAACCTTCAAGGCAGCAGAAAGGTTTCTGTAGTCTTCTTCAGAGGAACTCTGGAGTCAGCTCTTCTGACCTCATGGTTTGGTTGCTACTCTGATACCATCGGCTGTGGTGTGAATTCACCACTGCTGGACCCTAAACAAGCTGTAGGAACATCTGAGAGATGATGGAGAGAAGTGGAAGAACCTCAGAGCTGAGGTTCGGGAGTCTGAGTGCTGTTAAGAGAATATTTACATCATAAAGCCATGGTCAAAAATCCAGGCGGTCAGTCTGATCTCCACTGACCTGCCTGTCGTGGCCCTGAGACAGGTTGAGGATGTTCCTCCATCTCCTTTTGGGGGTCTTTTGCCCTACCAGTTGGAACCTGCAGCTCCACTCAGAAAGACAGTCAGCAAGTGCCCAACTTGGTCCAAGATCCATCCTCCATAAAGGGCCTGTGATGGTTCCGTTCTCACTTTGTCGTTCCGTCTGTCTGCTCTGGGTGTGGATCCTCTGGCTTGTCTAACATCTCCATGAAGATCATGTTGGGAGCGGGTCCAGCAGCTTTGTAGGTCGAGTGTCTCACATCAGCTCGGAACCTAAGAGGAATCTTCTTCCGTACCTGGGTCACACTGACTGGCTGGTCCAGGCTGAAGTGTTGCTGGTGGCCCTCCATGACCTTCTCTGTTGTGTGTTTCAGATGGAGGCCTGCAGCAAAGAGGCTGAGAAGATAGACTCTCTCATCAACCAAGCCAGCCCCACCCTCATCTCCCATGTGCCCCTCTCTGCCTTAATGTCCTCGGAGATCAAGACCACCTCCGTCCACTCGTCTGGGGGCCGCCCACCTTCTCTGCAGCCAGGCCTGAGCTTCCTGCTGGGGCTCCTCATCAGTGCAGCCCCCGTCCTCCACCAGCTTTAACGTTCCTTCTAGTGAGCTGCTCATTCAGTGTTCCAAAGCACCCCCCCTGAGAGGAAGGGGGGGGGGTATGGTGAAGGGAGTGTGAATGTAGTTCTGAAGCATGAAGAAAAGCAGCTGAGACATCTTCTGACAATCATGGCCGCTGACTGCCTGCGTGGTCCACAATCAAAATGGTGGAAGAGCTATTAATAAGGACAGCTTTGTGTGTGTGTGTGTGTGTGTGTGTGTGTGTGTGTGTGTGTGTGTGTGTGCTGGGCAGGTGACTGCAAAGGTGTGTGTGTGGGTGTGTGTGTGTGTGTTGTGTGTGTGTGTGTGGGTGTGTGTGCTGGGCAGGTGACTGCAAAGGTGTGTGTGTGGGTGTGTGTGTGTGTGTGTGGGTGTGGGTGTGTCCATCCAGCCGTGTGTGTGTGTGTCTGTCCGTCCATCCACATATGTATGTGTGTGTCCGTCCATCTGTGTGTGTGTGTTTGTCCGTCCATCCACGTATGTGTGTGTCCATCCATCTGTGTGTGTGTCCGTCCATCCACACATGTATGTGTGTGTCCATCCATCTGTGTGTGTGTCCGTCCATCCACACATGTATGTGTGTGTCCATCCATCTGTGTGTGTGTCCGTCCATCCACACATGTATGTGTGTGTCCATCCATCTGTGTGTGTGTCCGTCCATCTGTGTGTCTGTGTGTGTGTGTGTCTGTCCGTCCATGTATGTAAGTGTGTGTCCATGTGTGTGTGTGCGTGTCCGTCCGTCCATCCACGTATGTATGTGTGTGTCCATGTGTGTGTGTGTGTGCGTGTCCGTCCGTCCATCCACGTATGTATGTGTGTGTCCATCCATCCATCTGTGTGTGTGTGTGTCCATTCATCCGCATATGTATGTGTGTGTCCATCCATCTGTGTGTATGTGTGTGTCCATGTGTGTGTGTATGTGTCCGTCCATCCATGTATGTATGTGTGTGTCCATGTGTGTGTGTGCGTGTCCGTCCGTCCATCCACATATGTATGTGTGTGTCCGTGTGTATGTGCGTGTCCGTCCGTCCATCCACGTATGTATGTGTGTGTCCATGTGTGTGTGTGTGCGTGTCTGTCCGTCCATCCACGTATGTATGTGTGTGTCCATGTGTGTATGTGCGTGTCCGTCCGTCCATCCACGTATGTATGTGTGTGTCCATCCATCCATCTGTGTGTGTGTGTGTCTATTCATCCGCATATGTATGTGTGTGTCCATCCATCTATGTGTGTGTGCGTGTGTGTGTGCGTGTTGGTTGAGCATCAGAACACAACATGGCTGTTTGGCATCACACCAGACCGACCAAACAAAGCCCATTTGGAGTTCCAGAGTCCGATGGGTGGTCTGGAGGAGTGTGAGGACCGCTCAGTGGAACCTGTCACCCAGCGCTGCCCTGCTCATGGGCCGGACTGTGGTGGCAGCTGTACCTGCTCAGCACGAAGTGAAGGTGGTTTAGTCATTAATGGGGATCGGACCTTGGCGCTGCCACCCTGTCCGACCCGACGCCACCTGACGATCCCCAGGAAGCTCCGCTTTCCTGCCTTCACTTCTTTATTCTGACCAGTTTAGATGGAACCACCGATAGTAAAGGTGCAGAAGGTGACGTGTTGAGGAACAGCTCCACAGGTGAAAAGCAGCGACGCACGTGTTGCTTTGTGCTGACGGTCGTCACAGCAACAGGGTCAGTCGCTACCCGGTGAACACTCAACACCTCCATTAGCAGCTGAGCAACAGCACCAGAACCGACAATCATTCACTTGCATCCGTGTTCTAAATAAGAAGGGAACCAGCAAATCAGTGTTTTCACAGCTGAAACCAACAGTAAAAGTGTGACTGAAGCGAAACAGGCGTTCACCTGTGGTGCCCAGCAGGGGGTCCCAGCGTCCTGGATCAGTCCGGGGCGTCTCTGCGAAGGTGTGAATGAAACAGAAGCCATTGATCAGGACAATCAGTCCGCTGCTACCCACAATCCTCTGGGAAGTGGTGCTATGCTCCGCAAGGCCATGAAGTATTAAAGAGATGCAATAACTATATTTTTAAAGAAGTGCCTCTATATTTGATGTGTATCTGATGGACTATTGACTATGCATGTTTTGAAGTGACTGTTCCAGTCAGAATGTTTGCGATGGCGTCCGGTCCAGCCCGTCCCAACAGTGTTACTGCGCTCCGCAGCTCCCTCACGCAGCCGCTAGGCTTATTAGTGATTATTGATTAGTTTCCTTCATGGCAGATGTTCCTAATGTCACAACTTCGGGCCTCAGGATCAGCAGATCCACCACCTTTGAGGCCTTTGGAAGGTTTACAGTTTTTCTTTGTTGGACTCTGTAAGAATATTACGAATTTAAAACATTGGAAGTCTATTTTGTAAATGTATTAAAAAAATGTATACCTCATCTGAAAATCTATTTGTGCCTTTTCTCTGACCCACTGCTGGCTCAGGTTCCTCCCATGGTTCGACCTTCAGAGTCCAGCTGGAGCCCAGAACCTCCAGATTTGGACTCTGATGTCTTGCTGGGTCACATGTGAGCTCCTATTCAGTCAGAAGGATGAACGCTCACATTTGGATAAAAATACAAATGATGCTGAATCATTTGGTTTAGAAATGATAATGAAGAAGAAAAAAGCAGCAACTCCATCCAAAAAAACAGCCAGCTGGAAAGAGTCCAACATAGGGAGAACATTAGAGGAACACAGCAGGAACATGGGAGGAACACAGCAGGAACATGGGAGGAACACAGCAGGAACATGGGGGGAACACAGCAGGAACAATGGAGGAACACAGCAGGAACATGGGAGGAACACAGCAGGAACATGGGAGGAACACAGCAAGAACATGGGAGGAACACACCAGGAACATGGGAGGAACACAGCAGGAACATGGGAGGAACACAGTAGGAACATGGGAGGGACACATCAGGAACATGGGAGGGACACAGCAGGAACATGGGAGGGACACAGCAGGAACATGGGAGGAACACAGCAGGAACATGGGAGGAACACAGCAGGAACATGGGAGGAACACAGCAGGAACATGGGAGGGACACATCAGGAACATGGGAGGAACACAGCAGGAACATGGGACGGACACAGCAGGAACATGGGAGGAACACAGCAGGAACATGGGCGGGACACAGCAGGATCATGGGAGGAACACAGCAGAAACATGGGACGGACACAGCAGGAACATGGGAGGGACACAGCAGGAACATGGGACGAACACAGCAGGAACATTAGAGGAACACAGCAGGAACATGGGAGGGACACAGCAGGAACATGGGACGAACACAGCAGGAACATGGGAGGGACACAGCAGGAACATGGGAGGAACACAGCAGGAACATGGGAGGGACACAACAGGAACATGGGACGAACACAGCAGGAACATTAGAGGAACACAGCAGGAACATGGGAGGAACAGCATGAACATGGGAGGGACACAGCAGGAACATGGGAGGGACACAGCAGGAACATGGGAGGGACACATCAGGAACATGGGAGGGACACAGCAGGAAACAGGACGAACACAGCAGGAACATTAGAGGAACACAGCAGGAACATGGGAGGAACACAGCAGGAACATGGGAGGGACACAGCAGGAACATGGGAGGAACACAGCAGGAACATTAGAGGAACACAGCAGGAACATGGGAGGAACACAGCAGGAACATGGAGGGACACAGCAGGAACATGGGAGGGACACAGCAGGAACATGGGAGGAACACAGCAGGAACATGGGAGGGACACAGCAGGAACATGGGAGGGACACAGCAGGAACATGGGAGGGACACAGCAGAACAGGGGACGAAACACAGCAGGAACATGGGAGGGACACAGCAGGAACATGGGAGGGACACAGCAGGAACATGGGAGGAACACAGCAGGAACATGGGAGGGACACAGCAGGAACATGGGAGGGACACAGCAGGAACATGGGAGGGACACAGCAAGAACATGGGACGAACACAGCAGGAACATGGGAGGGACACAGCAGGAACATGGGACGAACACAGCAGGAACATGGGAGGGACACAACAGGAACATGGGACGGACACAGCAGGAACATTAGAGGAACACAGCAGGAACATGGGAGGAACACAGCAGGAACATTAGAGGAACACAGCAGGAACATGGGAGGAACAGCAGGAACATGGGAGGGACACAGCAGGAACATTAGAGGAACACAGCAGGAACATGGGAGGAACAGCAGGAACATGGGAGGGACACAGCAGGAACATGGGAGGGACACATCAGGAACATGGGAGGGACACAGCAGGAACATGGGACGAACACATTAGGAACATGGGAGGAACACAGCAGGAACATGGGAGGGACGCAGCAGGAACATGGGAGGAACACATCAGGAACATGGGAGGAACACAGCAGGAACATGGGAGGGACGCAGCAGGAACATGGGAGGGACGCAGCAGGAACATGGGAGGAACACAGCAGAACATGGGAGGGACGCAGCAGGAACATGGGACGAACACAGCAGGAACATGGGAGGAACAGCAGGAACATGGGAGGAACACAGCAGGAACATGGGAGGGACACAGCAGGAACATGGGAGGAACACAGCAGGAACATGGGAGGAACACAGCAGGAACATGGGAGGGACACAGCAGGAACATGGACGAACACAGCAGGAACATGGAGGAACACAGCAGGAACATGGGAGGGACACAGCAGGAACATGGGAGGGACACAGCAGGAACAATGGAGGAACACAGCAGGAACATGGGAGGAACACAGCAGGAACATGGGAGGGACAAAGCAGGAACATGGGAGGAACACAGCAGGAACAATGAGGAACACAGCAGGAACATGGGAGGAACACAGCAGGAACATGGGAGGGACACAGCAGGAACATGGGAGGAACAGCAGGAACATGGGAGGGACACAGCAGGAACATGGGGGGACACAGCAGGAACATGGGAGGGACACAGCAGGAACATGGGGGGAACAGCAGGAACAATGGAGGAACACAGCAGGAACATGGGGGGAACACAGCAGGAACATGGGAGGGACACAGCAGGAACATGGGAGGAACACAGCAGGAACATGTGAGGGACGCAGCAGGAACATGGGAGGGACACAGCAGGAACATGGGAGGGACGCAGCAGGAACATGGGAGGGACACAGCAGGAACATGGGAGGGACACAGCAGAACATGGGAGGGACACAGCAGGAACATGGGAGGAACACATCAGGAACATGGGAGGAACACATCAGGAACATGGGAGGAACACATCAGAACATGGAGAAACACACAGCAGGAACATGGGAGGGACACAGCAGGAACATGGGAGGGACACACAGCAGGAACATGGGAGGACACCAGCAGGAACATGGGAGGAACAACAGGAACATGGGAGGAACACAGCAGGAACATTAGAGGAACACAGTAGGAACATGGGAGGGACACAGCATAAACATGGGAGGGACACAGCAGGAACATGGGAGGGACACAGCAGGAACATGGGAGGGACACAGCAGAACATGGGAGGGACACAGCAGGACATGGGAGGACACAGCAGGAACATTAGAGGAACACAGTAGGAACATGGGAGGGACACAGGAACATGGGAGGAACACAGCAGGAACTTAGAGGAACACAGCATGAACATGGGAGGAACACATCAGGAACATGGGAGGAACATGGCAGGAACATGGGAGGAACAACAGGAACATGGGAGGAACACAGCCCCCTCGATACGTCAGGTAGCCTGACTCACTTCCTGTTTTCAAAAGCTAGCTCCCCTCTTCTGTTCTCAGTAACCTGTATGAGAGACTTTGTTTTGTTCTGACTGGTTTTATTCATGTCAGTCTGTTGATGGAAAGAACCTCATGACTGCAGCTGAGTGGAGCTGAGACATGATTGGACCCTCGGCCAGGCCACCCTACGTTAGCCAGCATGGCCAATCAGCCAGGTGTGGAGCACCAACTAGTGGATCAAATGGTCCGCGAGGCCTCCCAGGTCCTGCAGCCACAGTTGCTGCCATCAAGCAGTTGTTACGGGGTTCCTGGAACGATCCCTTTGTTCTCCTCACACCTTTAAAGACCTGGAGGAGGGACTGCTGTTGGGAGAAGTGAGCCCTCAGCTGGAGATGTATGTATTTATCTATTTACTGAGTGAGCGTGCTGGAACCCTTTCTCTCTGTCAGATGTGTCCTGTATTTTGTATTTTAGACACAAATCATTCACGTTTTTGGACGACAGGTGGATCTTCAGAACCAGTTTAGGCTGAGCAGTCCTGACTTCCTGGTGAAAAAGGTAAAATATTTGCTCACAACATTAGTATTCCAGCAGGAGATATTAACATGTTAAGTGATGCATGTTGTGTTCTTCTCTTTAAGCAACCTGTCGCCCCAAATTGACATTTTTTCTCGCCAAAGCCAAAGCAAAACTTGAAGGTCGGCGTGTGCTGGCGGTTACATAACACGTTACAGCATAGAATTAAAACACACATGGGTCCATGATCTGCTGGAGGCTGGAGCTGAAAGGCCTTGCACACTCTGACCTTGGCTTTTCTTTCCTCCCTCTGGTTCAAGCAATCAGCCACCTTCTCTGTCATCTCTGTCTGAGGACCGGGGCTGTGAAGCTCTGAGAAGATGTTATTTCCTGTTTGCTTCCACCAGGAAACGTGGCCAAAGCATCAGCTGATCTGAGGGCTTTTCAACCCAAACCTGCCAACATTCGTGTTTCTGATCCACTTCTTTCTGGGTTTCACCTGAATAACAAAGGTGGAGCCACATTTTCCTTCTTTGAGCCTCTGAACGGTTTGGTTCAAAACATGTTGGGGGGGGGTAATTAACACCCTGGCAGTGATCGATAAAACACCAAAGAAGAAGACGTGCAGCGCGTTCAGTAGCTCTGCATCCCAACTTTTATCACCAAGAGATAAGAAAAGTCACAGAACCAAAGGGAGTCGTGCAAACAGCCGATATCAGCTCATATCCTCACCTTCACCTTTGGACAAGTTGTGTTTATTCAGGGCTGAAAATCACGGAATTCTTACCGTTGTCATCGTTGTTGACCTGCTCTCGCCATCGACCACCACGTGTTTCTCCTCTGTGCGTCTGGTTTCAGAGGGTCGGGAAGCATCGGGATTCGACTAGGTGCCAGGGACCTGCCAGTAGTCACTGTCACAGCTGTGTGTAACCATGGCAACGCTAACTAGCATAACCGTGGACTAAACTGTGCATGTGAATCCCGAGCCATTAGCAGCAGAAACTCACTGTAGCTCCAACAATGCTTTACCAGAAGAGCATGAAGGAACCATCTGAGGCTCCTCACCAGTGAAGAACCCGGGTCACCTTCACCTGTCTCCACTCAGCTAACCAAACCAGAGGTGGTCAGACCCCAGCCCCAGCAGCCAGTCAACCCACCGCCACCCAGAGCTGCTTCCTGGGGCCAGTGAAGAACCCGGGTCACCTTCACCTGTCTCCACTCAGCTAACCAAACCAGAGGTGGTCAGACCCCAGCCCCAGCAGCCAGTCAACCCACCACCACCCAGAGCTGCTTCCTGGGGCCAGTGAAGAACCCGGGTCACCTTCACCTGTGTCCACTCAGCTAACCAAACCAGAGGTGGTCAGACCCCAGCCCCAGCAGCCAGTCAAACCCCACCACCACCAGAGCTGCTCCCTGGGGCCAGTGAAGAACCCGGGTCACCTTCACCTGTGTCCACTCAGCTAACCAACCAGAGGTGGTCAGACCTCAGCCCCAGCAGCCAGTCAACCCACCGCCACCCAGAGCTGCTCCCTGGGGCCAGTGAAGAACCCGGGTCACCTTCACCTGTGTCCACTCAGCTAACCAAACCAGAGGTGGTCAGACCCCAGCCCCAGCAGCCAGTCAACCCACCGCCACCCCAGCTGCTTCCTGGGGCCAGTGAGGAACCCGGGTCACCTTCACCTGTGTCCACTCAGCTAACCAAACCAGAGGTGGTCAGACCTCACCCCAGCAGCCAGTCAACCCACCGCCACCCAGAGCTGCTTCCTGGGGCCAGTGAGGAACCCGGGTCACCTTCACCTGTGTCCACTCAGCTAACCAACCAGAGGTGGTCAGACCTCAGCCCCAGCAGCCAGTCAACCCACCGCCACCCAGAGCTGCTCCCTGGGGCCAGTGAGGAACCGGGTCACCTTCACCTGTGTCCACTCAGCTAACCAAACCAGAGGTGGTCAGACCCCAGCCCCAGCAGCCAGTCAACCCACCGCCACCCAGAGCTGCTCCCTGGGGCCAGTGAAGAACCCGGGTCACCTTCACCTGTGTCCACTCAGCTAACCAAACCAGAGGTGGTCAGACCCCAGCCCGCAGCCAGTCAACCCACCGCCACCCAGAGCTGCTTCCTGGGGCCAGTGAGGAACCCGGGTCACCTTCACCTGTGTCCACTCAGCTAACCAAACCAGAGGTGGTCAGACCCCAGCCCCAGCCCCAGCAGCCAGTCAACCCACCGCCACCACAGAGCTGCTCCCTGGGGCCTTGTTGATGTTCTCGGTGGTGCTTCTCTCCTGCAACCTTCTGAGGTTTGCAGCACCTCAGTGGGCTCACAGCAGACCTTCTGTCCACACCCTCTGCAAATGTGCTGGAACCTTGGAACCAGGACTCGTCCGTGAACCCGCATATAAAAGGTCTCTCCAAGTGCCTCCGTGCAGTTGTGCAATATTGCAGAGATGACTGACTCAGAGTGAGTCTGTCTTTCTGGTGAAATGAGTTTCTCTTGCCAGACTCTGAGTTCCGGTAAAGACTCCGGAGCCCGTTTGGTTGGAACAGATGGTTTGTTAATGAAGTAGAGCTGATGTCAGGAATGTATTCTTGTGGGTGTCTGGCTCTCTGACCCTCCTCATCTGTGATCCAAGCTGACAGGACGATAACCCTGGCTGCAGGCACGTGGTGCAGGACCTTCCTCTTATCAGCTTCCTGGACGGCTTTCCTCTGTGGGAAGCAAAACAGAACCTTGCTGCTGGATTCTCTGGTCCTCAACACTGATCCTATCAACTGGGGTTTAAAGGCTGCCAGTTTCTAAACGAACAGACTGTCCCGAACACGTTTTCCACTCGAAGATAAGAGGCATCGCTAGCGTTGCACGGGGGTTTTGGCTGGTGGGCAGCAGCTAACTCTAGCCTCCCCTCAGGGCAACAGCAGGGTCTGGGTGCAGCGCTGATGGGGCAGAGTGTGTGTTGCTGCTGTGGCGTTCCCGTGGCTCATCCCTCCACTGCTGCCACACACACCAACACACACCTCCCAACATTCCTGCAGCTCTCAACGCTCCGCTGAGTGCGACGGCAGCATCGCTCTGACAAACGTGCAGCTTTTAAATTCCCGTTTGTTTTCTATTTTTGCTCTGCCCCGTCCTCTTTTTCACAGCACTTCACGTTCTTCCTCGCCACGCGCTGGCAACACCTCTCATCTATTCTTGTGCGACATTTGTTGCGGGCTGACAGCCGACGTTGTGTCAGCTGAGGCTGATTCAGCGCTCTCCTGCCTTCACACATCATCTGACCCCATCACAGGAAGCAACGCCAACACGTCTTGAGACGGTTCCTGCTAGCAACCCACATCTGTAGGTGATGGGAAGAGCTGGGTCTGCATCCTTTTAAAGGGGTTTACTTTTACTTTTAATATCACCTTAGATATTGCCTTGCTCTTCAGCTTCCCTTTTAAATGAGTTCAACTGGGACCCGAGTGTCACTTTCTAACCATCTCACGTGTAAACGTGTGCTAAAGTGGTACCAAAGTTCCCTCAATCCTTCAACCTTTTGTCCAGTAAGAAGACAGACAGAGTGTGTATCATCACCATCTGGGTGTGCTTGCGTCTGGTTCTGAGGCTCCGGGGTTTGGGTTATTATAAAATATGCTGAGCTAACCAAGGATTCTTTGCTTCTCACTATCCATTCCTGGACTTTGTGACCTCCAAAGCACATGTGACTTTGTTTTTGACGATGTTTGTGACGTGCATCAAAGTTGCTCAGTCACAGACGCAGTGACTCACTCAGAATTACTTGTGAAATCTCCCGTTATTTCCTCACACTAAGGAGGAATTTTTGTGAAGATAAATAATGATAATGAATATATTTACTTTTAAATGTATATGTCTAAATTTATTTGATGGGGTTAAAGTCTTTGATTTTTTTTTCAAGGTGTTCATCAAACTTGTGGCGTGAATTTGCTTATTTTTTCAGACAGTCTCGTCATTGTTGAAGTAATCAAGCGAAACTTTGTGCAGCCAGTTTATAATTATAGAGGAAAGCTGAAGCGTTTGTTTACAGCCGCGGTACAGATGCTTTAAGGGGGCGGGGTGCCGACGCGCTCTCCTCCAATCAAAAGCGAGCATCTGCCGTCCAAGCGCCGCAGAGGCGGGACTTCTGTGCGCAGCAGCCAATCAGCGGCCGCGCTCCTCCTCGCTGCTATAAGTTAGCCGTGAGCAGCCAGTCTGCTCCGTAGCCACGATGGATGCGTTACCGTTCTTTCTCTTCGTCCTGCTGTGGTGGTCCAGGATACACGAAAGCACCGGTAAGTTCCCCCGGAGTGCCCCCCACGCTCTCGCCGCCTCTCTTGGGCTTTTCGCCGAAGTTTCGCCACGGCTGAGGGCTGTTTGGGCGGAAAAAGCTCTTTGTTGAAGAAGCCAGAAGAAGCGTGAGTAACTAAGATGGCGCAGGGTCTGGGGCCAGCCTTCCACTGCCTGTCTCAGGAATGTTTATTGTCTCGGCGGAACAAGGCGAGCAGGGCAGCGGGAAGTCTGCTCGGGCTCCGACCGGTGGGCCGGGGGCCAGGGTGGACGCTGGCCTGCCCGCGGCCGCGCTCCTGCCCGCGGCTCCGGGCTTGCGAAAGCCTCCTCGGTTGGGCAAACACAAAGTTGAGCATCACTGATTGCGTGTTTGCGTGTTTGCGTTCCGAGCGGAGCGGGTTGTTCATTGACTGCGCGGCCCAAATGTTCTCCTCCAACTTTCTTGGCTTTTGCCGGACTTGAGGAAGTTCCAGCATCTGCTGCTGATCTTTGGCTGTTTCTGCCCCTAACATCTGCACCGCTTTCTCCTCACAAACATCTGCACCGCTTTCTCCTCACAAACATCTGCACCGCTTTCTCCTCACAAACATCTGCACCGCTTCCTCCTCACAAACATCTGCACCGCTTCCTCCTCACAAACAAGAGCAGGTTCTCTGTTGAGCCGGTCGCAGAAGCAGCTCGTGTTTACCTCCTTCCTCTCTCTAAATGCACTTTTCTGCGTTTCTTTCCCCGCATTCTTCTTCTTCTTCTGCCGCTGCTGCTGCTGAGGAACCGCATTCTCTGCTCGTCCACCTCCATGTGCGGAGATTCTGCCGTTCCTGCCCCGCTCCTCATCGCGGAGCCTGGTCTCCATGTGAGCTCGGACCGCGGTTCTGCTGGGCTCCACCGAGCCGGGCTCTTTGTGCGGTTCCCCAGGCGTTCTGCGGCGAACCGCCCCTGGAACTGGCCTCTCCTGCTTCCTCACGCTCGCCGTCACCGTGCTGACATTTGTGTTTTGCTTTTGCGTGGAAACTGGGCCAGATGTTCTTTGTTCCAGCAGATCTTTCCGATGCTGGTAGCTAGCGGCAGCTGCCCAAGACGTGCCTTCCCTTTGTGTGACATTCCTTTGTGTGCAGAGGAGCAGGAGACCTTGGGTGAGCGCACGAGCGTGAGCGCACGAGCGTGAGCGCACGAGCGTGAGCGCACGAGCGTGAGCGTGCGTTCAGGCGGCCAACATAAAGAGATCTCGTCACAATCCAGCCCTGCCACACCGCCGCCGTGTCCTCATGTAGCCTCGCACGCCGCCGCCGCTTCATGAATTGATATGTTGCCTCGTGGACGCGTGTGCAACGTTAGCATCCCGCCTTTCTTTGTCCAGCAATGGGATTATTATGGGGTGGCTCCACGGCCCCGTCCGTTAACATAAGAAGGGAGACGCTCACCTCCAGCTCGGGCGCTAAGGCTCGGGTGCACGCTGGCGGTGCAGCATCAGGCTGTTAGCGCCACACACGGCGATCGGAGCGCGGACGCTTGGCGTGTGGCGCCCGGCGAGGTGTCTGGACCACGCCCGTGCTGCGTGGACGTGCCGTCGCACCGTTTCCCTTTATTTCACGCGAGCGCGCACACGGATCCCGGCGCTGGCTCAACGAGGTGTGTCACCATTGTTCCGCTCCATCGTCCTCCCTCCTACCAGGAGCGCTCCTGGGACGGCTGTCCTCTGGGGACTGTCCACCTCAGTCCAGCCACGTGACTTTGGGTGTGAGGGCCGTGAACGTTGGGTTTCAGCACCGTTTGGGCAGAACATCTGTCCCAGATGTGAGACTGAAGCCACCAGGGGGCCGACGTGAATCATTTAGCCTTCGTGTTTGATTCCAGGCGTGATCCTTGTCCGACAGCGCCCACGTCCCCTCTGTCCCTGCTGTCCTCTCTGTCCTGCTGTCCTCTCTGTCCCTGCTGTCCTCTCTGTCCCCGCTGTCCTCCCTGTCCCCACTGTCCTCTCTATCCCCTCTGTCCTCTCTGCCCCTGCTGTCCCCTCTGTCCCTGCTGTCCTCTCTGTCCCCCGCTGTCCTCTCTGTCCCTGCTGTCCTCTCTGTCCCCACTGTCCTCTCTGTCCCCGCTGTCCTCCCTGTCCCCACTGTCCCCTCTCTATCCCCTCTGTCCTCTCTGCCCCTGCTGTCCCCTCTGTCCCTGCTGTCCTCTCTGTCCCCCGCTGTCCTCTCTGTCCCTGCTGTCCTCCCTGTCCCCACTGTCCTCTCTATCCCCTCTGTCCCCTCTGTCCCCTCTGTCCCTGCTGTCCTCTCTGTCCCCCGCTGTCCCCACTGTCCCCTCTGTCCCTGCTGTCCTCTCTGTCCCCTCTGTCCCCACTGTCCTCCCTGTCCTCACTGTCCTCTCTGTCCCCGCTGTCCTCCCTGTCCCCACTGTCCTCTCTATCCCCTCTGTCCTCCTGTCCCCACTGTCCTCTCTATCCCCTCTGTCCTCTCCGTCCCCCCGTCCTCTCTGTCCCTGCTGTCCCCCGCTGTTCCCCTGCCACCACCCAGGTTAGCTGGTTTTAGTGGACCCACTGTGGTGTGTGACTGGTTCTGGTTGGTTTCACCAGCTTCACCAGTAAGACAGGCAGGTGGGACTGGTGTCAGCCACTGGTTGAACAGAGCGTCTGGAGCCGTGTCCATCGTCCTGGACTCTCGGGGTCTCTCCGTCCTCGTCATCATCCCCTCCGCTGGTGTTTCCCATCACGCTGAGCCGGTCCAGGTTTCCGTGGTTCCTGCGTGGCTGTTTGAGCTGTGGGACCCAGTCTGAGACCCAGAGACGGAGAATAATCCCCACGAGCACAGGAGCTCCTCCACTGTTTGTGTCCGCTGCTCTTCCCTCTCTCATGATGGTTCAGTTCTACGTTGGATGTCTAGTATGATGGTTCTGAATGTTCCCAGTGGAACCACGAGTGGTTCAGTCAACCAGGTCAGCATTCTCCTCAGAACTGTCGCTCTGAGTGTCCCTTATTCTTGTTTTGCTTCTGTGTGTGTGTGTGTGTGTGTGTGTGTGTGTGTGTGTGTATCCACCTCAAATGCGGGTTTTTCCATACAGACACAGAAGAATGTGGTGTTTGGACAGAACCAGGGTGCAGCCGGGGCTCCTCTGGCATCTTACCACTTACCTCTTACCACTTACTATTTATGTATATACTGTATATATGTCTTATTTTATTTATCTTATTCTAGTGTGGTCTTCTTTATGTTGAATGTCGCAGCGTCTCACCAAGACAAATTCCTAGTTTGTGTAATACTGTGTATTGCATGAACAATGGCAATAAACCTGCTTCTGCTTCTGATTCTGCTGATTCTGCTTCTGATCCCTTGGTTGGCTTTACTGAGCAGCCCTCTGGTCCATGTTGGTGCTCACGGATGCTGGGCGATTGGGTCAGGACAGGGCGGCTGGCTAGGGTTAGGGGTTAGGGGGAAATCGATATGTGCTTTTGGCTCTCATGTTGTGGCAGCCCGGGAGCTGTGGTGTGTGAAAAACCACGGCGTCTTGTACTGAGGGACAGGACGCCTTCTCAGACCCAGCAGTGATGTCAGAGCAGCGTGACATCGTCAATTACAGGCTTTAACTAAGATGGTGTCCCCGTTAGGTTGGTAAACAGGAGTGAGTGTGGACACGTCTGCCTGCCCGAGGGTGGAGGGACCCGAGCAGCAACCAGACGGTCGTGTGGTTCAGTCTGCACATGAGTCAGCAGCTTTCAGTGTAACACCTCCAATAACATCAGCCTGACCTAAGTGTGTGTGTGTCTGTGTGTGTGTGTGTGCGGGGGAGCTGCACACTCGCGCAGCCCTCAGGTTTTATCAGCGCGCTTTAATAAAACGCACCGCGAGCAGGAGTCTGCCGGTCCAGTCGGGATTCACCAGCTTCCGTCCCCAAAGGGAACCGGCGTGGTGGTGCTTCCACCGGTCCTGTAGGAGGCCAGAGCCAGACCGTGTGTGTGTGTGTGTGTGTGTGTGTCGGGGCCTCGGCAGCTGGCGGGGTCAGGGGTCGGACCCTCACATAAAGCTGCTGCATATTTATCAGGCAGAGGGGCGGCGGCGCCGTCTACTTGGTCTTTGTTTGGTGGGACAACACGCTGCATCAGCTTGATTTCATCAGGCCTCGTTTGGACAGGATGGGTTTGGAGCAAGTGTGTGTTTCCGTCCCACGGCTCAGCCACATCAGGCTGGAGCCACGTGGAGGACCGGGACCCTGTCAGGCCCCACTTCCTGGTGGCGTGGACGCCACCGAGACGCCTCTGCTCCACCGCCGGCGTGCTCCTGGGTGGGGGTGGTCCAGGCGTGGGACAGCAGGCCGCTCACACACACAGCACATCTGCCAGGGACAAAGGCCACAATGGTGCTGGGCGGGCAGGTGGGGGTGGGTAGGAGCTGGATCGTGACCTATGGAAATGAGCCGGCTGCCAGGTTCCGCCAACACTCGCCGCTCCGAGCAGCCATTTAAGGGACGAAAGCTGCGAGGACGGCTGCGTGGACACGTGTCTGGGGGGGCCGTCTCCTCAGATCCAGGGGTTGGTGCAGCAGCCGCGGGCTGGTTCTGCCCAGCTCCGTAGCCCCTAGCCCCTCCCAACTGTGGTAACTGTCCCCGTCCTCAGGAGGTCTCGGTGTCCACCCAGCCAGAGGTCCACATTGTGATTTAGGCTGAGTCCCACATGGCTGAACCGGGTCCACCGGGCCGACCTTTGACCCTGTGTGTCCAGTCAGGAGCCGCGCCGGGTCCAGGGGCAGAGGCAGGACCAGCAGGCGTTCCAGCCCACCGGGACCGGAGAACCCGCGTCCTCGCTGGAATGTTTGATCCCTTCACGGTCCAAGCGTCTGCTCTTGCTTTCCGCCTGTTCTGGCGACTGACTCTAGGATGACGGAACGCTGCAGCGCCGGGCTGCATGGCGGGAAGATGAAGGAATGTGCTCCGAGTCTGTCTTGAATTACAGCGCCGACAGGACGAGTGAGCGGACGCCGCGGTGGCTGCGGGCCAGGCTAACGCTAGCGCTAACAGCGGGCCTGGTGCCAGATGAGGTCTGTAGTCCGAAGGCTGCGTGCGCCTGTTGTTCAGCTCCTTTTGCTGCTCTGTCGGTGCTCGGGAGTTAAACGGTCGCTGGAACACGACCACGGACGGTGCCGCGACCACGGGACACGTGTGAGAGCCCGGCGTCTCCGGGCGTTGGGCGGCGCCGCCCTGGATTATGTGTGGTCATGTTCTACCTGCCTCAGGACTGCAGCCTTGTTGGTTATTGACGGCCCGGCCCGGCCCGGCCCGGCCCGGCCCGGTCCAGCTCCAGCGGGTGGGTTTCTATTGCTATCAACCTCACAATAACTTGAACCTGCATGTGGGCGCGTGTTCCGCTGTCGTTATGGAAGCATGCGCGCACTCAGTGCCGGTGGGATAAACGGCTGCTTCCAGACTGGTGTGTACTGGTCTGGAGCTGCTGGGCCCAGACGGGCCTCTGCCCCTAAATATGAACCAACAACCACTGCTTCCTCTTTTGCTGAGGCGTTGAATACTGGAATGAAGATTCCGAGCAGGTCGGACTGAGAACAGAAACTCCAGCAGACAGCAGAACGCCACTTCCTGTTTTGTTGATGCGTCATGTGTGGAACGTGTCTGTAGTCGTCCCGTCTAGACATCGGCATGTTTGAGGAGTGGAGTCTGGAACGACTGGTTCATCTGAATTAATCGGAGTTAAAGAGCCCTCTCACCCACACACACACGCCCACACACACACACGCACACGATTGTGAAGCGAGTCGGGGGCGGAGCCTGCCCGGGGGTGTGGCCGTGACTCTTCTTCTCTGCTCTTCCTCCAGCTCTTCAGTGTTACTGCGACCGCTGCAGCGCCAACTCCAGCTGCGTCACCGATGGCGTCTGCTTTGTCGCCATCCGTAAGTCGGGGAGCCAGCTGACCACCGAGCGGCGCCAGTGTGTCCACGAGAAGGAGCTGATTCCCCGGGATCGCCCGTTTATCTGCGCCCCCTCGGTCAAGCACGACACGGGCATCTACCCCATGTGCTGCACCGCCGACTACTGCAACAAGGAGCCCGACCTGGGCGTGTTCCCCGGTAAATGAACACGGGGGGAACAGGAAGCGCTCATTTCCTGCCCAAATATGGCAACAGCATTATTAAACTGGTGCTTTCAGAGTCGCAGCCTCTCTCGGGGGGCTGGTCCTGCGCCGCTCCAGCCGTGCCCGCCGCCATGGCTGAGGGAGCTGGCGCGCACGGCGCTGGCGTGCACGTGTGTGATGCCCTCTGCTCTGTTTCCACAGTTCCCACAGTGAAGACCCAGTCCCTCGGACCCGTGGCCCTCGCTGCAGTGATTGCCGGACCCGTCTGTGTGCTCTGCCTGCTCTTGGTCTTGGCTTTCTATGTCTGCCACAACCACAGAGGTCTGGGGGCCGGGGGGGCCGGGGCCCATCACCATCACCACCGGGTGCCTAATGAGGAAGACCCGTCTATGGATCACCCCTTCATTACTGTGGGAACCACGCTGAAGGACCTGATCTACGACATGACCACGTCTGGATCTGGCTCAGGTACGGCCTGCCTCTGTAGTGACCACGAGTACAGGTCCTGGAGACGAGGGCAAGGGGGGGCCATGAGCACCAACGCCTGCTCGCACCACTCCTGACCCAGGCCCAGATGGGCCTGGGAAGGTTCCCTCCAGAAGCTGAAGAAGCTTCTAGCTGAGCTGCTTTGCTTTGTTGTGCTGTAGGACTGCCGCTGCTGGTCCAGAGGACCATCGCCAGGACCATCATCCTCCAGGAGAGCATAGGGAAGGGCCGGTTCGGGGAGGTGTGGCGGGGGAAATGGCGCGGGGAGGAGGTGGCGGTGAAGATCTTCTCATCCCGTGAGGAGCGCTCCTGGTTCCGCGAGGCTGAGATTTACCAGACGGTGATGCTGAGACACGAGAACATCCTGGGCTTCATCGCCGCTGACAACAAGGGTGAGAATCGCTCACCGAGTTCTTGGAGGCCGCGCCCACCCCAGGGTGGCGTTGCTCCCCTCGGACGCCTGCTCTGGTTCCGAGGTTCTGCACCAGCACCGCGGCCCCCGCCCCCGAGCGCCCGGCGGCTGGACGGCGTCCTCACCTCGTCCTTTTGCTGTGTCCTCCCTGCAGATAACGGGACGTGGACGCAGCTGTGGCTGGTGTCCGACTACCACGAGCACGGGTCGCTCTTCGACTACCTGAACCGCTACACCGTGACGGTGGAGGGCATGATCAAGCTGTCCCTGTCCACAGCCAGCGGCCTCGCCCACCTCCACATGGAGATCGTGGGCACGCAAGGTGAGACAGATGTTCCCCAAACATGCGGGACACGCAGCCGGAGGCCCGGGTCAAACGTGGTCCTCTCTCACCAGGGAAACCAGCAATAGCTCACAGGGACCTGAAGTCCAAGAACATCCTGGTGAAGAAGAACGGGACGTGTTGTATCGCAGACCTGGGTCTGGCCGTGCGCCACGACTCCGCCACCGACACCATCGACATCGCTCCCAACCACCGCGTGGGGACCAAGAGGTAGCTGCTGTCTGGGGGGGTGGGGGTGGGGGTGGGGGTGGGGGCGTGGCTGCAGGGAGCGGCGCAGCATTGACGCGGCGCCCGTCTTCTGCTCAGGTACATGGCTCCAGAGGTCCTGGACGACTCCATAAACATGAAGCACTTTGAGTCCTTCAAGCGTGCGGACATATACGCCATGGGCCTGGTCTTCTGGGAGATCGCCAACCGCTGCTCCATGGGAGGTGAGCATCGGGACGCGCTCGCCACGCCCGTGGGGGCTGGGGTGTCAACGCTTGTGCTTGTGTGTCAGGAATCCACGAGGACTACCAGCTGCCCTACTACGACCTGGTCCAGTCAGACCCCTCTGTGGAGGAGATGAGGAAGGTGGTGTGTGAGCAGAAGCTGCGACCCAACATTCCCAACCGCTGGCAGAGCTGTGAGGTAGGAGGTGGTGGCGCTCGGGGACGGGGACGGGGACGGGGACGGGGGGGCTGCAGATGTTGACGCGGCTGCCTGGTCTCTGTCCTCTGCAGGCCTTACGGGTGATGGCCAAGATCATGAGGGAGTGTTGGTACGCCAACAGCGCCGCCCGCCTCACCGCGCTCCGCATCAAGAAGACGCTGTCCCAGCTCAGCCAGCAGGAGGGCATCAAGATGTAGGCGCCCCCCCACCTGCACCGCGTGGACTTCATCTCGTTGCTTTCCTTTGCTCTGTGGTTAGATCCCATTTTTGCTGAGTCTGCAGTGGACCTGGGTGTGTGTTGTAGTTGGCTGCACACACACACGCACGCACACGCACACACACACACACACACACACACAGACTGGATTTAGGGAGGTGTGGGTTTGCCTCAGGAGGGATGAAGGCACCTGCACCCATCATGGGGGTCTGGGAAGACCCTGTGACTCTGACACCACCCCCACCAGCCAGCAAAGCCAAACTCCTCACAGACACCAGGCCGGCGAGAGGCCACCTCGCATCACCACTGCTTCATTGTTTCTATACCATCTGTTCCGTCAGAAATAAGCTACCCCCCCGTCTGACCTCTGTTGTTGGCCAATAGCTGTGGCCCCTCCCTCCCAGCAGCCACCATTATAACCAGGAGGCAGAAGTCAGGAGGAGCTGGGAAGATGCTCCCACACTACAAACCCCCACAAGTTTAGCTGCTGGAGTTGGCATTAAAGTCTTCTGCAGACCCTGAGACGTTCCTCTGGAGCTGTGGACTCTCAACAGCTGTGCCCCGTCCTCCTCAGGGGTGGGCTGAGAACCTGGGCTCTGCGGCCCACCCCTGAGCCGGGCCACAGTAGCACTGGAAGGGCCCCGGTGGGTGGGAAATCTCTGTTCTTTGCACCCGCTTGTGTCTCCGCGTGCTACGGGTGCAGCTTCCTGTCTCCTGGAAGCGCCGCAGCTCAGTTAATTTATTGTTGTTGCTGGTTTTGCTCGTATTGTTGCTCCTGGTGACGGGGTCTTTTTGCAAAGCTGAACTGGACACCACAACCTCATCCATTCTTGGCAACATGCTGCAACATATGCAATATAAACTAGATAAATGTGTATTTTCTATACCATGCTCTGCTGAAACCACCAATAGCAAGAACGCCACCGCCGCCACCGCCACTCGGCAGCCGCCGCCGCCACCGCCGCCGCCATGCCTTTCAGCCGTTACCGGGAAGTGCCAGTGCTTTAAAACCAACCCAATGCCTCATGTTGGCTGTGGCCCAGCGTTTGCTGCGGTGTGTGTGGACAACCAGCAGGAGCGTGCTGAGCATCCCATCCGTTCGTACTATGCACACCCGAGAAAAGTAGCCACAGAAACCCCGAGTGGACCATCGCAGCAACGCGCGGCGCAGCCAAACCCTGGTGCCATTTCGTCTGAACGCCTGAACCACCTCCGTCATCCAGCTTCTCTCAGCTTCCTGAAGGTCTGGCCGAGCCCCAGCAGCTCTGGAGGACAGGGAGCATCGCCCGTGTTGGTCGTGTTCTCCACGTCTGAGCAGCAGCAGCTCTGGAGGACAGGGAGCATCGCCCGTGTTGGTCGTGTTCTCCACGTCTGGCCGAGCCCCAGCAGCTCTGGAGGACAGGGAGCATCGCCCGTGTCGGTCGTGTTCTCCACGTCTGGCCGAGCCCCAGCAGCTCTGGAGGACAGGGAGCATCGCCCGTGTTGGTCGTGTTCTCCACGTCTGGCCAGCAGCAGCAGCTCTGGAGGACAGGGAGCATCGCCCGTGTTGGTCGTGTTCTCCACGTCTGGCCGGCAGCAGCAGCTCTGGAGGACAGGAGCATCGCCCGTGTTGGTCGTGTTCTCCACGTCTGGCCAGCAGCAGCAGCTCTGGAGGACAGGGAGCATCGCCCGTGTTGGTCGTGTTCTCCACGTCTGGCCAGCAGCAGCAGCAGCAGCAGCAGCAGCAGCAGCAGCAGCAGCGGCGTGCATCGACCTTCGGGGGAAGAGGAGAGAAACCCCCTTTTCTTGGGAGAAGAATCAACACTAACATAAGGTGCATCCATTGAAATATAGCAAACAAATATTACTAAGCCATAGGTGTTTGGGTTGTGTTCTTTTCTAATGTACATTGACTAAAAAGGCAAAATATGTTAAATAGTTGTATCATTTCAGCTTAGCGAGCCTTAAGGGACCAACACATCAGCGTCAGGATGTACATTCATTCATTGCTCTTGTTTTATGGAAAGTGTGTAATTAATCAGTACAATAAATTAGTGTCATTCTTTTATCGAAAGGACAAAAATATATATGTAGCACCTGATGTAGTTTCCTTTTTGCTGGTCTGTCCCGCTGCCAAAGCCGCCACACAGCTAAACCTTCCTGACTTCTCCCGACGCACTTTTAGAGCTCCCCATGAAACGACCCTGAAAGACCCCATCCCCAGGACCTGCCCGGCTCCAGGGTCAGCAGGTTTACGCGTGTGGCGCTTTGGCTCGTCGGGGAGCCTCTGTCGTTTCCCACAACCTGTCTCGATGTGCTGCTACGTGGTGGTGCGCCGAGGTGAAGCTGTCCTTGTCCCCGTGTGAATATCCTCCCGTTCCCCGACTGGTTGTGCCATGCTTGTTTCATGGGAGTTCGCCTCGCGGAGCTGCTGATGTTTGACCACAGTCCACGAAGGCGCGGGAGGCGGCGCCGCAGGCGCCAGCGGCTGCTGCTGACCTCCACCAGCGAGCAGCTCTTGGTGGCTCCGCCAGCGCATCCGTGCGGGTCAGAACAAAAGCTGCTGCCTTCTTGGACTGTGGCTAAAAGAAGAAAACCACAGTGCCAAATGACTGCTGAGCATCTGAGGAGGCTGGGCGCCGCCCTGATGTCCTCGGTGGACAGACCCAGTTTCCTCCAGAAGACCAGAAGTCTGAAAAGTGGATGGATGTGCCGACACGTGGATGGCCTCCACCGGAACCTCTCGGAGGTGGGGCTGAAATTCCGGAGCTGGAGGCGCAGGAGCGGGAACGCCAGCGTGACACCAGCAACAGGTGGCCGACGCGGAGGGCCCGGTCTCCCCGAGGACCCGGTCTCCCCGAGGACCCGGTCTCCCCCGAGGATCGCGGCCTCCCCGGGCCCGGTCTCCCCGAGGACCCGGTCTCCCCGAGGGCCCGGCCTCCCCAGGCCCGGTCTCCCCGAGGACCCGGTCTCCCCGAGGACCCTTGCCTCCGCTGCAGGAACCAAACCCTTCTGTGGAGTTGGTACCTGGATTTCCCACGTTGTCTTTACGGTGGGAACATGAAGGTTCCGTTGCATCGCGGTGAGCCGGCGGTTGCTTTAGCGGGACTGGTCCCGCCGCCCGTGGCACCCTCCCCTGAGGACTGGGACGGTCCCTGGACGGCGTCTTTCTCTGGGACATCCAGAAGCTCCTCTGCTCCGACATCCTTCATTTTGTCTTAAGTCACCAGCAGCCGCCTTCCTTTCAGCCCGAGATGATTCGGACCCGTTTGGGCCCCGCCGGGCGTCTCCAGCGCTCTGTCTTCAGTGCTGTCCTGCCTTTCTCTTGTCCTTCCTCTCGTTGTGTTATCAGACGGCTCCTCGCCACAAGGCCCTGGTTCTGGTCCACTCGGGACCAGATGAAAGACCCGTTCATTTAGGGTTTGTGGGGCTCCGACCCGCTGCGGTTTGGCCGGAGATCGTTGGTGGAGTCAAGAGTTCCTCATGAAACGAGGTCACTCTTGTCTTGGAGGACGACGGAACGGGTTCCGTTTCCTCGGCATGTGGACGACCGTTGTGTTGTCGCTCAGCTGAGGGCATTTTTAAACCAAAGTGTCTAATCAGGCATGATTTAATTGGCCTTGCTTGGTTTTTTGTCCTGTATTTAGTCTTTTTTTCCTCCATGAATGCCTCATTCACCATCCAGCTAATGAGCCACTTAGGAAAGCGAGGAGAGTTCTGCAAAGGTTGCTGGCCACCATTCAGAGCGGGGAGATCCAAGGTTTCACAGAACCGGTCGCAGACGTCGACCTTCCGTGGTCCTTTCACTGAGGACTCTGTTTGTGAGCGCTCTCTGCGTGGATGGAGGGTCGGAACAGGGAGAGACCAACTATGCCAGCAGCTCGGCGGAGACCAAGCCCCCGCCGAGTCGTCCCTGCAGCCCTGAATGTATCTGCCCTCGAATGTCTCTGACCAACTTTCTTCAGCCCAAGTGTCACTGCAGCCCCTCTTTAGGATGCAGCTATCCTCCACACGGGTCCGTTTCTGCCTCTCGTTATGCAACGCCTGGGCCAGTCAGGTGCGCCCACCCAGTCTCTGGATCACCCGGTTCAACGAGCCTACCTATGCTAGCATGATCCACACACTGTGACGAGGAGTGTGTCAGGCATGTAGAGGAGCGCTCTCCCCTCACACTCACCCTCCATCTAGCCAGAGAGCGGACCGGCCCGCCCCGGCCCGGCCTGGCCCGGCCCGGCCCGGCCCGGCTGGGAGTGGGCCTCGTGTCTGGTGAGGTCTTCGTTGAGGTCTTGGTGGTAACATGAGAAGCAGAAAGCTTTATTTCATTTAGTGCCTGAGTTTCTTTTCCTTTTCACCGTGAATGACAAGACTGCATGTGATCACGTCTCTGGACTGATGTCTGCTCCACACACGGCATCGGGAGCTTCTGAAACGGTGAATTCACATTCTAAAGGTCACTTCATTGAAAAGAAGATACCTCCTGAAAAGACCAATGTGTTTTACCTCACTGTGTACATATTTACAATTTGTTTACTCCGACTCTGCGATTTCTTTCTCTCTTTGTTTCTATGAAATGCTTAAAAAAATGGAGAACAATTTCTTCTCAATGGTACTTTTTTGTCAGACGGCTTTGTGTTGTATTTGTGTTGTTGCTGAGAAGTATAGTGTTGATCTTTGCTCTGTACGTGAGCTGTTGTCCTCCGAGTGAACTGTACAGTCAAAGCGCTTTACACATGTCCGAGCCCCCGTCTGAGCTCGGGGACAAATGCCTTTTTTCTGAGACTAAAAAGAGGAGGAGGAGGAGGAGGAGGAGGAGCGACTGAGGGGAATGACCGCAAAGCCAAGTCCTCCACGGTGGCGCCGCCTCACCTCAAAGTGAATCATGATCTTTTTTTTATTATTATTTTCCTGTACAGTTGAAGAACCCAACATAGGAAGTAGAGGAGTGACATGTTAATGCTAACATAGCTGGAGTAGAAAATGTTGTGAATAAAGACGGTTTCATTACAACATTTTGGCTCCGTCAACGTTTCCTTCTGTTGCTGTAGGAGCGCATGACTCCGTTGAAAGCTCTGCTATCACACGCGGGCAGAGGTTGTCACATGACTGGTCACCTGACCAGGTGTAGCTTCAGCCTGGCTGGATCCTGCAGTCATGCCGAGGGGGCTGGGGCCGCCGTCCGTGCTGAGGGCCCTCCTCCCTCCTGTCCCCGGGGACAGGCAGAAGTGCACGGCGTCCCCAGGCAGCTGCTGCCAGGCCCGACTCATCCTTCAGGTCACATGTTCGGACCTGGGGTTGTTGCTGTGCACCGCTGGGATGGATGCTGGCTCAGGCTGCCAGTCTCAGAGCTGAGCTGCTCTAGGTTTATATCTCTATGGAGAACCTGCCCCCCCACCCTCACAGAGGCCACTCTGGCCCCAGACCCCCCGCTGACATGCTGACCTAGAATCAGGGGTGGGCGTCCCATCAAGAACTGTTGATTAAGATCTGATTTATAAGACTGGTGTCAGCAGAGAAACGATGTAGGAGCATTATTATTATTATTATTGTTGTTTTCACGAGAATCTGTGTGTGTGCGTATGTGCGCGCGTGTGTGTGAAACGGGGGCGTGGTAACGTCTTATTTTGGGTTGACCGGCAGCGCCCCCTCTGGTGAGGTATTGAACTGCTGAATCTTCTGATGAGTCTGTTCATCATTTCTGATGCTTTGAAGGATTTTGTGATTATTTTGTACCAAGGAAACTGTCAGGACCTTCACAGAAGGGTCCCTTTTCTCCTGGTAATTTTAAATACGTCTAGTATAAAACTCTTGTCGTATCTGTAAGATAAGAAAAGAAAATGGAAGAAAAGACAAGATTCCGTCACCTAAACGATACTGGGTGAGGAAACGGGCTGTGACATCTAACTGAATGTAAATAAGAGTCTTCGCAGGGTCGGTGGCTCTGGGCCCTCCTGTCCACCGCTCCTGCTTGTGTCCTCCTGTCCCTGTCTCTTCTCCTTCGTCCCCAGCTGTTGGACATTTGTCCTTCAGTCTTTGCAGAATGACCTCAGATCATCTGCACTCAACTCAACCCAGTCTGGATCGGCTCTTTGTTTCTCTGTCCTCTAAAAGTTGTCCATCTTCTCTACATCTCTCCTGGGTTCAGGACCTTTTCTTCCTCCTGACATCTTCAGATCCTGCTGAGGTTCTATTTCCAAAGATCCCTGAGACAGAGACGGAGACAGATGGAGGCAGAGCAGCATCTTTCAGCTTCATATTTAAATATAGAACATTCCCATTTACACAGTTTCTTCAATAATTTCAACCAGTGAACAGGATGAAGTTAAAGAAATGTCCTCCCCTGTATCGTTGTCCTCTCGGAATAGGGGTGGGAAGTCCTGCTGGGTCATTCCCCCTGTTGCCAAGAGGGGGCGGTGTTTCTGGATGACCACAGTCCTACTTACTGGCTTCTGAGGTGACAACAAAACCACAATCACAAACGGGGGGGGGGGTCATCAGCATAGCAATGAAAATGTATTCCACGCTGCTGAATAATTGGCCCAAGTCCAGAACCTTGTGGAACTCCACGGCTGACCCTAAAGTATGAAGAGGGAACATGTTCCAAGTCCCGGGATCAACACCAGGAGAAGCACAGCGCATCATGATGGTGAGTGAGAGCAGAGCAGCTTCAGTGGAAGCCTGGTGAGCCCTCCGATGGTGACCTGGGCCAGGCTGCTGCTGCTACAGAACCGGAACAAACCCGGTGTTTTTCTGCTGATGGAGCGGTGGTCCAGAGCTGGTTCTGGTGCCGTGCTGGAACTGAAAAACACAACAAAGCTGCAGAATTACTCTTCCTATTCAGCCAAATCTCCATTTCCATTAAACTGTGGATGCGTGCGAGCGGGGGAGGAAGTGACGGACAGAGAAGAGGGTGGATGAAAGGGAAAAGAGTAATCAGGAGGGGGGGGGGGGGGGGGGGGGGGGGGCGTGTTTTATGGTCTAATCCCGACAGCATCACACACCAACACGCCATCTGTCACTTTCCCAGTCAGCTGGACACACTGGGCTTCTCGTACTGGTACGGAGCTGCTCTGGGTTCTCTGGGGTGGGGGTGTCAGGCGGGGGTGCAGTGCATCGCTGCAGCCCTGGGTGGGTGCGGGGGGGGGGGGGGGTGCAGGGGGAGGGAGGAGGGTTGGGGGAGGGAGGAGGCGCAGGGGGAGGGAGACACATGGCTGCTTGCTGGGACTGCGGCTTTTCTCAGAGAGGCTGAGTGAGGCTGCTGCAACAACCGACACCAGGGAACGTTGGAGACAGCGGGGAACGTAGGAGACAGCAGGGAACGTTAGAGACAGCGGGGAACGTTGGAGACAACAGGGAACGTTGGAGACAACGGGGAACGTTAAGAAAAGGTAGGGAACGTTGGAGACAGCGGGGAACGTAGGAGACAACAGGGAACGTTGGAGACAACGGGGAACGTTAAAGAGAAGGTAGGGAACGTAGGAGACAACAGGGAACGTTGGAGACAACAGGGAACGTTAAAGAAAAGGTAGGGAACGTTGGAGACAGCGGGGAACGTAGGAGACAACAGGGAACGTTAAAGAAAAGGTAGGGAACGTTGGAGACAGCGGGGAACGTAGGAGACAACAGGGAACGTTGGAGACAGCGCTGAACGTAGGAGACAGCAGGGAACGTTGGAGACACCAGGGAACGTTGGAGACAACAGGGAACGTTGGAGACAACAGGGAACGTTGGAGACAACAGGGAACGTTGGAGACAACAGGGAACGTTAAAGAGAAGGTAGGGAATGTTGGAGACGGCGGGGAACGTTGGAGATGTGAGAAGAATTATTATCATTGCTATTATCGCCTAAATGCTGTGATGTGCAGATTTTAAGTGTTTAAGAAAGCTGTCGGGAAAGAGGAACATGAGAATGTTTTACAGAAGTGCTGAAGCTGTCCATGTACAACGGAACTGAAACTCGCACAGACGAACCTGTGAAAAGGTGAAGGCCAGAGGAGTTGTCAGAAGTTTAGAGACCCCGTTAGTCACATATCCTGTTAGGGGTGAGAGGGCAGCAGACCAGCGGAGATGGTGGAGGAAGCTTTGAACTGCTGCCCAGCGGTTTGTCTGAGTCCATAAGAGCAAAGAACAGCGCAGGTGACTAAACATCACCCTCACAGAGACACCAGGGAACGGTAGGAGACAGCAGGGAACGTAGGAGACACCAGGAAACGTAGGAGACACCAGGGAAGGTTGGAGACACCAGGAACGTAGGAGACAGCAGGGAACGTAGGAGACACCAGGGAACATGGGGGGACCAGCAGGGAACGTAGGAGACAGCAGGGAACGTAGGAGACAGCAGGGAACGTAGGAGACACCAGGGAACGGTAGGAGACACCAGGGAACGTAGGAGACACCAGGGAACGTAGGAGACACCAGGGAACGTAGGAGACGCCAGGGAACGTAGGAGACAGCAGGGAACGTAGGAGACACCAGGGAACATGGGGGGACAGCAGGGAACGTAGGAGACACCAGGGAATGTAGGAGACAGCAGGGAATGTAGAAGACAGCAGGGAATGTAGGAGACAGCAGGGAACGTAGGAGACAGCAGGGAACGGTAGGAGACAGCAGGGAACGGTAGGAGACACCAGGGAACGTAGGAGACAGCAGGGAACGTAGGAGACAGCAGGGAACGTAGGAGACAGCAGGGAACGGTAGGAGACAGCAGGGAACGTAGGAGACAGCAGGGAACGTAGGAGACAGCAGGGAACGGTAGGAGACAGCAGGGAACGTAGGAGACAGCAGGGAACGTAGGAGACACCAGGGAACGTAGGAGACACCAGGGAACAGTAGGAGACACCAGGGAACGTAGGAGACACCAGGGAACGTAGGAGACACCAGGGAACGTAGGAGACACCAGGGAACATGGGGGGACAGCAGGGAACGTAGGAGACACCTGGAAACGTAGGAGACAGTAGGGAACGTAGGAGGCACCAGGGAACGTAGGAGACAGCAGGGAACGTAGGAGACAGCAGGGACGTAGGAGGCACCAGGGAACGTGGAGACAGCAGGGAACGTAGGAGACAGCAGGGAACGTAGGAGACAGTAGGGAACGTAGGAGGCACCAGGGAACGTAGGAGACAGTAGGGAAGGAGACACCACAGGGAACGGTAGGAGACACCAGGGAACGTAGGAGACAGCAGGGAATGTAGGAGACAGCAGGGAACGTTGGAGACAGTAGGGAACGTAGGAGACACCAGGAAACGTAGGAGACAGTAGGGAACGTTGGAGACAGCAGGGAACGTAGGAGACAGCAGGGAACGCTGGAGACAGCAGGGAACGTTGGAGACAGCAGGGAACGCTGGAGACAGCAGGGAACGCTGGAGACAGCAGGGAACGCTGGAGACAGCAGGGAACGTAGGACACAGCAGGGAACGTAGGAGACAGCAGGGAACGCTGGAGACAGCAGGGAACGTAGGAGACAGTAGGGAACGCTGGAGACAGCAGGGACGTAGGAGACAGCAGGGAACGTAGGAGACAGCAGGGAACGCTGGAGACAGCAGGGAACGCTGGAGACAGCAGGGAACGTAGGAGACAGTAGGGAACGCTGGAGACAGCAGGGAACGCTGGAGACAGCAGGGAACGTTGGAGACAGCAGGGAACGTAGGAGACAGCAGGGAACGTAGAGACAGCAGGGAACGTTGGAGACAGTAGGGAACGTAGGAGACACCAGGAAACGTAGGAGACACCAGGAAACGTAGGAGACAGTAGGGAACGTAGGAGGCACCAGGAAACGTAGGAGACAGCAGGGAACGTAGGAGACAGCAGGGAACGCTGGAGACAGCAGGGAACGCTGGAGACAGCAGGGAACGTTGGAGACAGCAGGGAACGTTGGAGACAGCAGGGAACGCTGGAGACAGCAGGGAACGCAGGAGACAGTAGGGAACGTTGGAGACAGTAGGGAACGTTGGAGACAGCAGGGAACGCTGGAGACAGCAGGAACGTTGGAGACAGCAGGGAACGTTGGAGACAGCAGGGAACGCTGGAGACAGCAGGGAACGCTGGAGACAGCAGGAACGCTGGAGACAGCAGGGAACGTTGGAGACAGCAGGGAACGTTGGAGACAGCAGGGAACGCTGGAGACAGCAGGGAACGCTGGAGACAGCAGGGAACGCTGGAGACAGCAGGGAACGTAGGAGACAGCAGGGAACGCTGGAGACAGCAGGGAACGCTGGAGACAGCAGGGAACGTTGGAGACAGCAGGGAACGCTGGAGACAGTAGGGAACGTTGGAGACAGCAGGGAACGGTAGGAGACAGCAGGGAACGCTGGAGACAGTAGGGAACGTTGGAGACAGTAGGGAACGCTGGAGACAGCAGGGAACGCTGGAGACAGCAGGGAACGCTGGAGACAGTAGGGAACGTTGGAGACAGCAGGGAACATAGGAGACAGCAGGGAACGCTGCACTGCTGCTCAGTAAGCCCCACTCTTGCCCCACTCTTGCCCCACTTTTGCCCCACTCTTGCCCCACGTTTGCCCCACTCTTGCCCCACTTTTACCCCACTCTTGCCTCACTCTTGCCCCACTTTTGCCCCACTCTTGCCCCACTTTTGCCCCACTTTTGCCCCACTCTTGCCCCACTCTTGCCCCACACTTGCCCCACTCTTGCCCCACTCTTGCCCCACTTTTGCCCCACTCTTGCCCCACACTTGCCCCACACTTGCCCCACTCTTGCCCCACTCTTGCCCCACTCTTGCCCCACGCTTGCCCCACTCTTGCCCCACTCTTGCCCCATGCTTGCCCCACTTTTGCCCCACTTTTGCCCCACTCTTGCCCCACTCTTGCCCCATGCTTGCCCCACTTTTGCCCCACTTTTGCCCCACTCTTGCCCCGTCTCATTGTCAACTAGGGAATATTAGAAGGATCCATTGTGCAGCAGCAACTCAACAACAATTGTTACTTTATTTCTTCTGAGTTGTTTTGGTTCTGATTTATTCACCTACAACTCATTTTGTTTTATTTATTTTTACTGGTAAACCCATAAAATAGAAGGTTTGGGGTTTATTATTATTCTATAAAATGTCTCAAGGTGGCATTAATAAAGTTTTACCTCTTTAGGACAAGCTTGAGTGTTATTTTAAAGGTTTTATCTCAGAACAATCATTTCAGTCTTTCCCCAGACTTATTAATATTAATAAATAATAATATTAACCAAAACATTTCAGCATTTAAAATATAAAGAAAATAAATGACCAACGAAATGCACGTGTTTCCCCTTCTGCAACAGGATTTTGAACACATGGGAAATCTGTGAGTGGAAAATACGATTATTTTCCTCTAGTCGCGGTTTTCTTTTAAAACAAAATGGTTTTAATCCCCGCTCACTTTAATCCTTTAGTGGTGATGTGTTTTATTAAAGGAATAAAACTGGGCAGTGTTACCCGAACCCTAACCCTAACCCTAACCCTAACCCTAACCCTGACCCTAACCCTGACCCTAACCCTAACCCTAACTCTGACCCTAACCCTAACTCTGACCCTGACCCTCTAACCCTAACCCTAACCCTAACCCTAACCCTGACCCTGCTCTCTGAGTGTGTTCCGCTGTTGAATAATGGCCGTCTGCGCCCTTTTTGTCCGCTCACAGCCACCGTAGCGATGGGAGACAACATGTCCAAGCGGCTGAAGCTGATCTCGGCTTCAGAGGCGGAGATGGAGGAGCGAGCTTTCCCCAACCTTTACCCCGACTGGGAGCAGGCAGACCCGGCCGCGGATCCCGAAGACCACCACGATGAGCCGCTGGACGCGGAAGGACAGGTACCGGGTGCTAGACCTTCGGAAATGGTCACGTCTAGCGCGAAGCTAACGCTAGCTTAGCTTTCACTTACTTCCTTTACGTACAACTTCTGTCGTTATGTTCGATTTAATCGGTCCAATTATGAGCAACATAAAAATCCTTTATTTTAAATACAGGGTGCATCATCTGCCCGGACAGAAGGGATCATCATCATTAATGATCTCCTTCAGCTGTTGATCTCCATGAACTATTGATCTCCTTCATCTCCATTAACTGTTGATCTCATTGATCTCCATGAACTATTGATCTCCTTCATCTCCATTAACTATTGATCTCCTTCATCTCCATTAACTATTGATCTCCTTCATCTCCATTAACTATTGATCTCCTTCATCTCCATTAACTATTGATCTCATGATCTCCATTAACTATTGATCTCATTGATCTCCATTAACTGTTGATCTCATTGATCTCCTTCAGCTGTTGATCTCCATTAACTATTGATCTCCTTCATCTCCATTAAATATTAATCTCCTTCAGCTGTTGATCTCCATGAACTATTGATCTCCTTGATCTCCATTAACTATTGATCTCCTTGATCTCCGTTAACTATTGATCTCATTGATCTCCATTAACTATTGATCTCCTTCATCTCCATTAACTGTTGATCTCCTTCATCTCCATGAACTATTGATCTCATTGATCTCCATTAACTATTGATCTCCTTCATCTCCATGAACTATTGATCTCATTGATCTCCATAAACTGTTGATCTCCTCCATATTGTTGGACAGAACTGGTTTTGGTTCTGCACGTCCCAACACGCGCCAGCCATTTTTGAGCCATTTTACCTTTGCTGTGTGAACGTTAAAGCTTAATGAACTTCTAAAATCACTCCAGTCTGAAATAGGCTCTTCTGCAGTCGTGGCAAAGGTCAAAGGTGAAAGACGGGTGTCCCGTTTTCCAGTGTGAGGTAAAGGGTTTTTATGGGACAGCAGCATCTGGCCCAGTCCCAGCTGTTCTGGGAGGACTGGAGGTCTTTTATCCTGAGATGTTTCCACGAGCAGCTGCTTGAGTGAATGAGAAGGTGTTTTGGGTGTGTTGTTAGCGAGTGGCTAACCGGTGACCTGCAGTGACTTGTTCAGCTCGACCTGTCTCCTGAGCCTGGAGATGAAAGGCCTCTGTCCTCCTCAGGTGAGCTCAGTGTTCCAGAAGAAGGTCCAAAGCAAGATCAAAGATCTGCTCCAGCAGATGGAGGAAGGCCTGAAGACGGCCGACCCTCACGACTTCTCCACCTACACTGGGTGGACAGGTCTGTCACCAGGACGTCCCCCACTGGGGCCCACAGCCACCTGAGCCTGACCTCCTGTCTCCACTCTAGGCATCGCTCTGCTCTACCTGCGGCTGCACCAGGCGTCCCAGGAGGCCCTGCACCTGCAGAGGGCGCTGGACTACGTGAAGAGGGCCACCAGGGTGCTGAACGGCCGCAAGGTCAGCTTCCTGTGCGGCGATGCGGGGCCGCTGGCGGTGGGGGCGGTGGTCCATCACAAGCTGGGGAATGAAGCGGAGAGCAGAGACTGCCTGTCCAGGTGAGCGTCCCAAGGCGGGGGCCCAGGTGGGTGCAGGTGGAGCCAGGCGGCGCTGACGGCCCCCGCTGTGTTCCAGGCTCCTGCAGCTGCAGCGCGCCGTGCTGAGCCCAGACTCTGATGTTCCGGACGAGCTGCTGTACGGCCGGGCCGGGTTCCTGTACGCCCTGCTGTACGTCAACAGGGAGCTGGGGGGCGCCGTGGACCAGGCCACCGTCGCTAAGGTAGCGTCATGGCCCCCTCAGCCTCAGCACCCCCCTCAGCGTCATCGCCCCCCTCAGCATCATCACCCCCCTCAGTGTCATCGCCCCCCTCAGCCTCAGCACCCCCCTCAGCGTCATCTCGCCCCCCTCAGCCTCAGCACCCCCCTCAGCCTCAGCACCCCCCTCAGCGTCATCGCCCCCCTCAGCCTCATCACCCCCCTCAGCGTCATCGCCCCCCTCAGCACCCCCCTCAGCCTCAGCACCCCCCTCAGCGTCATCGCCCCCCTCAGCACCCCCCTCAGCCTCAGCACCCCCCTCAGCCTCAGCGCCCCCCCTCAGCCTCATCGCCCCCCTCAGCCTCATCGCCCCCCTCAGTGTCATCACCCCCCTCCCATCAGCACCCCCCTCAGCATCAGCACCCCCCTCAGCCTCATCACCCCCCTCAGCATCATCGCCCCCCTCAGCACCCCCCTCAGCCTCAGCACCCCCCTCAGCCTCAGCAGCACCCCCCTCAGCCTCATCACCCCCCCTGCTGGTGATGCTCTCCAGGTCTTTATCACCTGTCGAGGAGCAGCAGGTGTGAGCGCTGCTGTAGCGGGGAGGAGAACCAACGGTCTGGTGATCGTTCTGATCTGGTCGTTCTGATCTGGTCGTTCTGATCTGGTGGTCGATAGAACAACCAACTGGTAGACAAGCACCAGCAACACACACGTGCTGATGATGATGATGAAGATGGTGATGATGGTGATGATGATGATGAAGATGGTGCTGATGAAGATGGTGATGATGTTGGTGGTGATGATGATGATGGTGGTGAGGATGATGATGATGAAGATGGTGCTGCTGCTGCTGATGACAGTGGTGATGATGAAGATGGTGCTGATGAAGATGGTGATGATGTTGGTGATGATGACGATGGTGGTGATGTTGGTGACGATGATGATGCTGATGATGATGAAGATGGTGCTGATGATGATGATGAAGATGATGGTGGTGTTCATAGATGCTTTCATCGTCTCCCTCTCCAGGTGGTGACGGCCATCCTGGAATCAGGGAAGACCTTCTCAGCAGAGCAGAAGAAGTCGGACCGTTGTCCTCTGCTGTACGAGTGGCACCAGAAGCAGTACGTGGGCGCCGCCACGGCTTGGCCGGCATCTACTACCTGCTGATGCAGGTGAGGGGGGGTGGGGCGTGGGGGGGGGTGGGGGGTGAGGGGGGGCGAGCACGTGTCTGCTGACCATGGTCTCCAGGGGCTCCTCACGGTCGCTGCTTCCTCCAGCTGTTCCCCCTCTGAACTGCGTCTCTCCTGGTCCAGCCAGGAGCAAACGTGCACGCTGATGTCCTGTCTGAGCTGGTCCGTCCCAGCATCGATTACGTCCGACACAAGAGGTTCCGCTCGGGGAACTTTCCGTCCTCGCTGAGCAACGAGAGCGATCGACTGGTCCACTGGTGCCACGGGGCCCCCGGCGTCGTGCACATGCTCCTCTTGGCTCATCAGGTGTGTGTTCCATGAACCATGAGGTGATGTCCATCAGTCCTGAATCCTTGAGCTTATACGGTTCGGACCTGGACAGGTGAGGTGTTCAGAGCCAGGCTGAGCCATCAGAGCCAGGTTGTGGTGGTTCAGAGGCTCTTCGTCGGTCTGATGCCATCGCTCATCTGAACTGAAGCCATCAACATTAGCATCTTTGTCCCAGCTGAGATCAGTTTGGATCCTTCTCAGGTGTTTAAAGAAGACAAGTACCTGAAGGAGGCCACAGAATGTGCTGAGGTCATCTGGCACCGAGGCCTCCTCAGAAAGGGCTACGGCATCTGCCACGGCACCGCTGGAAACGGCTACGCGTTCCTGTCGCTGTACAAGCTCACCAAGGAGAAGAAGTACCTGTATCGCTCATGCAAGGTCAGAACGCTGCACCTCCGATGGGGACGCCCCGATGGGGACGCCTCGATGGGGACGCCCCGATGGGGACGCCCCGATGGGGATGGGGACGCCTCGATGGGGACGCCCCGATGGGGATGGGGACGCCTCGATGGGGACGCCTCGATGGGGACGCCCTCGATGGGGACGCCCCGATGGGGACGCCCCCGATGGGGATGGGGACGCCTCGATGGGGGACGCCCAGATGAGGACGCCCCCGATGGGGACGCCTCGATGGGGACGCCTCGATGGGGACGCCCCGATGGGGACGCCTCCGATGGGGACGCCCCCGATGGGGACGCCCCGATGGGGATGGGGACGCCTCGATGGGGACGCCTCGATGGGGACGCCCCGATGAGGACGCCCCGATGAGGACGCCCCCGATGGGGACGCCTCCATGGGGACGCCCCGATGAGGACGCCCCCGATGGGGACGCCCCGATGGGGACGCCTCGATGGGGACGCCCAGATGGGGACGCCTCGATGGGGACGCCCCGATGGGGATGCCCCGATGGGGACGCCCCGATGGGGACGCCTCGATGAGGACGCCTCCATGGGGACGCCCCGATGGGGACGCCCCGATGGGGACGCCTCGATGGGGACGCCTCGATGAGGACGCCTCCATGGGGACGCCCCGATGGGGACGCCCCGATGAGGATGCCTCCATGGGGACGCCCCGATGAGGATGCCTCGATGGGGACGCCTCGATGGGGACGCCCAGATGGGGACGCCCCGATGGGGACGCCTGTGCTTTGGGCCCAGTGCGAGTTCATCAGCTGTCACTCTTGTCTCTGTGATCTTCTTGTCCTCCAGTTTGCAGACTGGTGCCTGGCCTATGGGACCCACGGCTGCCGCATCCCTGACAGACCCTACTCTCTCTTTGAAGGTACCTCAGACCAGTCCAGCTTCTTGTGCTCACTGTGTTGCTGCTCTGCTGAAGACCCTGACAGTAACCCCGAGGTTCCTCCTGTCAGGTATGGCAGGAACCATCCTCTACCTGTCCGAGCTGGCAGACCCTCAGAACTCCTGCTTTCCTGCCTTCGAACTGTGACCTGCTGGTGGTCTGGACTCGGAGAGAGGACTCCCACAGGACACACGTGTGCTGGGGGGGCTGGCATGACTGGGCGGGGGGTGACACTGAGGGTCACACAGCAGGTGGACGGAGGACAGAGGTGTCATTGTGGACCCCTTTAATTTGGTCCTTCGCTGAACACACCTTTAATATCACAGCTGTCTGTCTGGGTGGGAGTGTGTATAGGTGTGTGTGTGTGTGTGTCTGTGTGTGTGTGTGTGTGCATGCTCCCTGTAATTGTCCTCTTTGTGCACGTGTGTCTGTTGTGTCCCTCCTCATCCGTGTGCGTTTCACAGCAGCTTTGTCAGTTTCTGCTGATTTGACACTTGTTCAGGGGTCAAAGGTTGAGTTGGCCTCAGGTGTCCCCAGATGCTGAGACGCTCTGGTCCAACACGTCCCCCCTCATTCATCTGTTTGACACTTGATCAGGGGTCAAAGGTTGAGTTGGCCTCAGGTGTCCCCAGATGCTGAGACGCTCTGGTCCAACACGTCCCCCCTCATTCATCTGGACGCTGAAGTGAAGGGACGCCCCCTTACTTTGGTGATCTTCTGCCTGTGGACGGGTCCAGACCAGCTCCGGGGTGGAGGTGCTGCCGGGTCTCTGGGAGCTGGAGGAGTGGCGCCGTCCCCCCGCCAGCTCCGACTGTGATTGTGGATCCTGGTTTGTGTCGGTGTGATTCGTGACCTTTGAAATTAAAGCAGGATGAAAGAACATGGCTCCTGTCTGTCTGTTTTATTACGAGGAGACACAGAAGCGTCACTCATCAGAGGCAAGACCCTGACCCTGAGCTGGGAGACACCCCGCCTCCTGTCCTGTGGTGTCCTGTCCCCCGTCTCCAGCTGTTGTCTCTCAGCAGCAGCTAAACCTGATCCTGGGTTCCTGGACAGTGACGTGAGACACTAACGTCCAGACCTGCAGGAGTGAGAGCAGATTTTACCCCTGAATATGATGAAAGTCAGTTTTATTGAAGGTTCTGACCCGAGTGGACCAGCCAGTAATGAGACCAGATGCCAGCTGAGATCCAAACACTGGTTTATTGACATGGTGACCACCTGGAGGTTCTGACCCGAGTGGACCAGCCAGTAATGAGGCTCCTGCCTGTCAGCAGCAGCCTTGAGGAGAACATCTGATCTTCACAGCTTGAACACTGACAAACTACCAAACGGACCCTCCGCCTCTGTTTTATAACAAACACCAGATCATCATGTGTCCACACACACATTTAAAGAAAGGTGTTAACATGGCTTCTGGTACCAGCCTAATGGGAACCAGAACCAGAACCGCTTCCTCACAAATTTCCCATTGTGATGAAATCTGTTAAAAACTGAATTTCATGGCAGCAGAATGATGAACAGGAACTTTACTCTGAAGCACAGTTTGTTTAGAGAACTTTGATTTAAATCATCATTTCAACACGTGGACGTTCTTGGGAGCGTAGACCGGTTCCTGCTCCATCACACAAGTCCAGACCTGAACCAGGACTGACATGTGGCTCAGGAGAGCCTTGAATGGTGAAATGAAACCTAAAAACAGCCGTGTTTCTTCCTGGTGTCCACAGGAACCTCCTCGTTCTTCACTTCTTCTTGTTATTCTGAAACACCTGTTCATATGATGGCGGTGGGTGGTTGCAGTAGGACGGAGGTGGGGGGCTGCAGTAGGACGGAGGGGGGGGGTAGAAGGCCATCATCTTGGGTGCAGCGCCCGGCTGTGTGCCTGGAGCTGTGGGGGCTCCACCTGGGCCACCATTCAGCTCCTGCAGACTTCCTGGCTGCTGGGAGACTGAAGAAAGGCTTCAGTAGATCTCAGGTGTTCTGGTGATCACATCGTCTCCAGAGAATGTATACCACACTATACCATACCAGTTACCACACTATATTATACCAGTTACCACACTATACCATACCAGTTACCACACTATACCATACCAGTTACCACACGATACCATACCAGTTACCACACTATACCATACCAGTTACCACACGATACCATACCAGTTACCACACGATACCATACCAGTTACCACACGATACCATACCAGTTACCATACTATACCATACCAGTTACCATACTATACCATGCCAGTTACCACACTATACCATACCAGTTACCACACTATACCATACCAGTTACCACACGATACCATACCAGTTACCACACTATACCATACCAGTTACCACACGATACCATACCAGTTACCACACGATACCATACCAGTTACCACACGATACCATACCAGTTACCACACTATACCATACCAGTTACCATACTATACCATACCAGTTACCACACTTACCATACCATACAGTTACCACACGATACCATACCAGTTACCACACTATACCATACCAGTTACCATACTATACCATACCAGTTACCACACGATACCATACCAGTTACCACACTATACCATACCAGTTACCACACTATACCATACCAGTACCACACTATACCATACCAGTTACCATACTATACCATACCAGTTACCACACGATACCATACCAGTTACCACACGATACCATACCAGTTACCACCTATACCATACCAGTTACCACACTATACCATACCAGTTACCACACTATACCATACCAGTTACCACACGATACCATACCAGTTACCACACGATACCATACCAGTTACCACACTATACCATACCAGTTACCACACTATACCATACCAGTTACCACACGATACCATACCAGTTACCACACTATACCATACCAGTTACCACACTATACCATACCAGTTACCACACTATACCATACCAGTTACCATACTATACCATACCAGTTACCACACTATACCATACCAGTTACCACACGATACCATACCAGTTACCACACTATACCATGCCAGTTACCACACTATACCATGCCAGTTACCACACTATACCATGCCAGTTACCACACTATACCATGCCAGTTACCACACTATACCATACCAGTTACCACACGATACCATACCAGTTACCACACTATACCATACCAGTTACCACACTATACCATACCAGTTACCACACTATACCATACCAGTTACCACACGATACCATACCAGTTACCACACTATACCATACCAGTTACCACACACTATACCATGCCAGTTACCACACTATACCATGCCAGTTACCACACTATACCATACCAGTTACACACTATACCATGCCAGTTACCACACTATACCATACCAGTTACCACATGATACCATACCAGTTACCACACTATACCATACCAGTTACCACACGATACCATACCAGTTACCACACTATACCATACCAGTTACCATACTATACCATACCAGTTACCACACGATACCATACCAGTTACCCACTATACCATACCAGTTACCACACGATACCATACCAGTTACCACACTATACTATACCAGTTACCACACGATACCATACCAGTTACCACACGATACCATACCATTACCACACGATACCATACCAGTTACCACACTATACCATACCAGTTACCACACGATACCATACCAGTTACCACACTATACTATACCAGTTACCATACTATACCATACCAGTTACCACACTATACCATACCAGTTACCACACTATACCATACCAGTTACCATACTATACCATACCAGTTACCACACTATACTATACCAGTTACCACACTATACCATACCAGTTACCACACTATACCATACCAGTTACCACACTATACCATACCAGTTACCATACTATACCATACCAGTTACCACACTATACCATACCAGTTACCACACTATACCATGCCAGTTACCACACTATACCATGCTATACCATAACATAGTACAATATACAATCCTACAATATAACATGCTATACTATATTACACTATACCATGCTATACCATGCTATACCATGCTATACCATGCTATACCCTGCCATGCTAGTATATCCGCTCCCTTCATCTATGCACACACGTCCTGATTCTGCTGCTCCCTCTGTCTGACCTCTGGACAAAGGTCACCGTACCTGGGGTGGTAACCTGACATCGGGTAAAGGACACGTTGAAGGTGGGTTCGTCTGCCAGAGGTGAGGGGTAGATCCGTCTGCGGATAAAGAATCCAGCGCCGCAGCAGAACAGCACTCCCGCCATCAGCAGCACCCTGGAGAAACCCAGGAGACATGGCAGAAGCATCCTGACTGACCCAGTGGCCGACTGGCCGCTGACCCCACTCACCAGAAGTACCACAGCCTGTGGATGGACAGCACCCTGACGCAGCAGCGGGTCCTACAGCAGTCCTCATAGGAGCGGCAGCTGCAATCACAGGGTGGCTCATGAAACTGACGGGACATCAGCCCTAGCCTAGCCCTAGCGCTAACCCTAGCCCTAGCCCTAACCCTGACCCTAGCCCTAGCCCTAACCCTAGCCCTAACCAGTCCTCATAGGAGCGGCAGCTGCAATCACAGGGTGGCTCATGAAACTGACGGGACATCAGCCCTAACCCTAGCCCTAGCCCTAACCCTAGCCCTGACCAGTCCTCATAGGAGCGGCAGCTGCAATCACAGGGTGGCTCATGAAACTGACGGGACATCAGCCCTGACCCTAACCCTAGCCCTAACCAGTCCTCATAGGAGCGGCAGCTGCAATCACAGGGTGGCTCATGAAACTGACGGGACATCAGCCCTGACCCTAACCCTAACCCTAACCAGTCCTCATAGGAGCGGCAGCTGCAATCACAGGGTGGCTCATGAAACTGAAGGGACATCAGCCCTAACCCTAACCCTAACCCTAGCGCTAACCCTAACCCTGACCCTAACCCTAGCCCTGACCCTAGCCCTAACCCTAGCCCTAGCCCTAACCCTAGCCCTAGCCCTGACCCTAACCCTCTAACCCTAGCCCTAGCGCTAACCCTAACCCTAACCAGTCCTCATAGGAGCGGCAGCTGCAATCACAGGGTGGCTCATGAAACTGACGGGACATCAGCCCTAGCCCTAGCCCTAGCGCTAACCCTAGCCCTAGCGCTAACCCTGACCCTAGCCCTAACCCTAGCCCTCGCCCTAACCCTCTAACCCTAACGCTAACCCTAACCATAGCCCTCGCCCTAACCCTCTAACCCTAACGCTAACCCTAACCATAGCCCTCGCCCTAACCCTCTAACCCTAACGCTAACCCTAACCCTAGCCCTAACCCTAACCAGTCCTCATAGGAGCGGCAGCTGCAGTCACAGGGTGGCTCATGAAGCTGACGGGACATCAGCCCTAGCCCTAGCGCTAACCCTAGCCCTAGCGCTAACCCTGACCCTAGCCCTAACCCTAGCCCTCGCCCTAACCCTCTAACCCTAACGCTAACCAGTCCTCATAGGAGCGGCAGCTGCAATCACAGGGTGGCTCATGAAGCTGACGGGACATCAGCCCTAACCCTAACCCTGACCCTGACCCTGACCCTAGCCCTGACCCTGACCCTAGCCCTAACCCTAGCCCTAACCAGTCCTCATAGGAGCGGCAGCTGCAATCACAGGGTGGCTCATGAAACTGACGGGACATCAGATAAACACGTTAAAATGATTGAGCATCACAAGAAGAGCCTCCAGACTGAGAGGGTGGTGCAGACGTCCCCTAGAACCCTAACCCTAACGCATGCACGTGTCACCAGAACATCCTAAACTCCAGCTGTGAGGCGCTTCAACACAAGAAGACCTGACGGGGTTTATTGGGGCTGTTGTGAGGTTGTGTACATACATGAAGTAGATGGGGTATCCACCATCAAAATACCAGCAGTACTTTTTGGCATCTACACACTGGAAGAGAAGAAGAGACAGGTCATTACCCACAATTCCAGAGTGGAGCACAGACCAGCAGCATCACCAGCCTGAAGGGTCCATTCTGATCCACGGGTGTTTGGCTCAGCCTGAGAGCCTGAAGGCCATCCGGTATGAGTGCCCACAGTACATATATGACATATATATACATCATTAGTATCATCACGTGGTAGACGTGCAGGTCACAGTGCACCAGTGATGCTCCACTACATCAAAGCCACATGACTGGCGCCCTTTCATCTGTCTGGGGTGCGGAGCCTTCTTGTTCTGTCATGTTCAGAGATGGTCACCGTTCCAGGAGAGGACCTGTGTTGGGTGTTGGTGCCGCGATCACATGACACGGGGGTGCGGTCTGGGAGCAGGAAGTGAATCAGTTCACCTGTTCACTGGTTCACCTGTTCACTGGGATGATGGGGTGAGGAGGGAGGCTGTGGTTTTGTGGACAGTGGTCATAACTGATCTGGATCCTTCCTCAATCAAATAAAAAGCACTCCTGTTTCTGAACATCAATTAATCAATTAACAAATCAATAATCAATGAATGGAGGACGTGCAGGTGCAGGGCCGGAGGCAGTTGGAGCCTCAGAAGAAGAGATCGGGGTTGTCACGTCAACACCAGCTGAAGTGGCAACGTCTAAGAACTTGGGTTCTTTAGGGTTTTTATGCTCTGAGACTGTTCCCATGAAAAAGAACATAATTCATGTTTTAGGGTGTTCTGAGGACCAGAGGGAACCAAGCTGCTGACGAGCTCTGGAAACGTTGGATTCCAAAAGAATGAACTTGATCCTAGTTGATCACTTGTATTTTCCAGTTCATTCTTGTGGAATCCGAAGTTTCCCGAGCTCGTTAGCAGCTTGGTTCATTGTGTTTGTCTAATGAGAGCTCAGAGGGTTGCACAACCAGTGTTCTGTTTGTATGTGTGTGTGTGTGTGTGTGTGTGTGTGTGTGTGTGTGTGTGTGTGTGTGTGAGAGAGAGAGAGAGATCACAGGTGAAATTTAGATCCGACTATGGAATAATACTATTTTTAAAAGACTGGATATTACCATAATATCAGAGTTTGAAACCATCGGAATCATTTGGAGCTTTAAACTCGCTCTTCTCACGATGTTGAGCTGGATGAAATAATAATGATAAAGAGATAAATAATACATGAGTGTGGAGATAAAGGAGTGGCAGGACGAGTCCAAAAATAAAACCACAGACAGTAATCGGATTACTCGAACTGTAGTCTGTAGTAATCTGATTACTTCTACAAACAAGGACAAAAGGTGGCACCAACCTGGCTACTTCAGTCGGACTTTATTTGTTTCACTGTTCTAATTTTAGTCCCACATTCGTGTCATTATTGTTTGATTAATTAACGTAGAATCGGATCAGACCTGACCCAGATGTTCCGAGTCCGACATCCTTCCAGTAGAACCAGACAGCGGGTTAAAGGGCTCCAGGTTCCTGTGAGGGAACAAAGATCTGGACGAGACTCACCTCCAGGAGCAGCAGCGAGGCCAGGACCAGCTGAGCCGCGGGGTTCCTCATGGCTGCGCCGGCAGGAGGGAGCGACACGAACGGGCGCGTTGGTCACGGTGTCGGCTTCATCCCGCGAACCGGAGAGACGAACCGACACCCGGAGTCAACAGAACAGGCCCGGTCCCTGCAGCTCCGCCAGACGGGGCTGGGGTGGTGTTACCGTGACAACAGGAAGGTTTATTCTGTTCAGATTTGGAACGCTCCTCCGTACCCACTGAGCTTTGTGCGCTCTCTAGCGGCGTTATTAATTATGGTTCTAACGGCTGAACTACATTACCCAGCGTGCACTAGCACGCGAGCCCTTCACTAGCGAGGACGTGTGGAACGTTGAAAACAAATTTCCTTTGAAAAATCAGTCTTCTGTGCCAGTATGTGAACCTGCCGCTTAGTTCTGCGCCTAATTCACCTGGCAACAGCAGAATACCGCCACGCTTTCCCGCTTAAAGCCGTGTGAGTCTAAAAGTTCTGCGCCTAATTCACCTGGCAACAGCAGAATACCGCCACGCTTTCCCGCTTAAAGCCGTGCGAGAGTCTAGAAGTTCTGCGCCTAATTCACCTGGCAACAGCAGAATACCGCCACTCTTTCTCGCTTAAAGCCGTGTGAGTCTAGAAGTTCTGCGCCTAATTCACCTGGCAACAGCAGAATACCGCCACGCTTTCCCGCTTAAAGCCGTGTGAGTCTAGAAGTTCTGCGCCTAATTCACCTGGCAACAGCAGAATACCGCCGCGCTTTCCCGCTTAAAGCCGTGTGAGTCTAGAAGTTCTGCGCCTAATTCACCTGGCAACAGCAGAATACCGCCACGCTTTCCCGCTTAAAGCCGTGTAAGAGACTAGCGGTTCCGCGCCCGGCCGCCAGGGGGCAGCAGCGACGCTTTGACTGCCCTCAGAAGGCTGCCGTCACCTCCAAGCGTCTCTGATCCAAAACGTTCAGACCAGAATTCTCCAGAGATTATAATTTCCCTTTTTTGCGCACATCTGTCCATTAATTAGAGTGTGAAGTAACTACACGCTCAAAAAAAGAGAAAATAAACTCAGGGAAGGTCAATATTGATGTGATCGCAACCATTAACAACATTATGACAGTTCTGGCCAGGCCAGAACCAAAACAACCTCTTTTCAGAGTATTTATTTACAGAAAGAGGCAAAGTACAAACCTGTTCCTCATATAACAGCTGATCTCCACAGACAGAAATGTGAGGTTCAGAGCATCTTCTCTAACACAGAAGGTTTATAAAAGAAAAGAACTCATGAGGAGAGCAGTGAAGAAGACAGGACAGGGCTGTGGAATATGGGAAAACCAGGAACTAATGGCAAATGTTGCTGAAACACATGGAAACATACAGATCTTCACCTGAATTTGACCTTTTTTAAGTTTTGATGGCACCTGGAGTCCAAAATGCTCAAAGGGCTGATGAGAAACATCCAGTCCAGATGAGTGCTGACGATGAGGCCACTTTATGAGGAACAGGATCTGCTGACCACAGCTCTGAAGTGGCAGCGGCCACCAGGAGAAGAGCAGACTGGTCAAGAAGGGGAGAACATGGTCCTTAGGTTAGGACCTTAGGACACCAGGCAGGATGGACCCACTAAACCTGGACTCGTGGTTTTCATGCTCCTGGGGGAACTGTAGCCTCAGTTACTCTACCAACTCAGCAGGAACCTCTGAGCTTTTCTTGTGCTTTTGGCCGGTGGCCACTCCTGCTGGTGCTTGTGGTCCAAACATGGTTCTCAGTCCCTGTCTTCTGTCCACAGGACATGTCAAATGCTGATCCCAAGACATCAGATCTTATGAAGGAGCCGTTGATGTTACCAGCTGACTAGGGCTAGTTTTTTAAATGACTTTGTGTTAAAGGAGCAGCTTTTGCTCTCCCAGTGGTGAACTGGTACCACACACTCAAAAGGAGCAGCTATGAGTTCATTACAGATGCTCACCAGTACGCTCCACCCAGACCAGTATGGGTCAGGCAGCTTGACTGAGGAGCATCTTAGCTTCAGACCTGTGTTTTAACTTAATCAACATATGTTCAATAAATACGGATTTCATCAGTTCCAAACAGCAGCAGATGTGAGATGATGAAGATGAAGAAAGATGTTAGTCATTCAAACTGTACTTGAACCCAACTGCTGAAACATAAACATACAGAGAACGCATAGAGGGCGGGTGGAGAAGGGACACGCGTTCATCTTCACAGTCCGTCAGGATTTTGGTCAGTAGATGAACTCTCCGGGGATCTCCTGCAGTTTGCTGAAAGGCTCCTCAAACTTGAAGCATTTAGAGATGGGCTTCTTCTTTCCATCCAGAACCTCCGTCTCCAGGCTGGAGGAAGACGACTGGCGACACTTGCCCAGGGTGTAGGCCGCCATGACTATTAGTTCCTCCACAACCGGACCTTCTGGCTCCTCTTGCTCCTCGTCACCAGCAGCAGTTGTACTGCTCTGAGGCTCAGAGGTGCTGATGGAGGTGGACGCTTCCTGGTCCTTCACTGGGAGGATCTTCTCGGGAGCCTGGAGCCAGGGGTGCTGGAGACACTGCTCTGCTGTGGCTCGGTCCCTAAGGAGACACACACACACACACACACACACACACACACTGACCAGATGGTCCATTGTCTCATGCTGTAGAAGGGAGGTGTTTCATGAACGCCAGCAGAAATGTGAGAGGGTCTGGGGACATGACTATATTCATATGAATGTCAGCATGCATGAGAAGGTCATGATGTTCTTCAATCACTTCTGGTTTCACCTACTGAGGACGCTTGCAGAGCAACATCTGGATAAAGGACAGGGCTGCTGGGTCCAGCTGCTGCAGCTCCTCCTCCTGGTAGCTCACGTTGAGCTGAGAAATGTTGAGGAACGTTTCCTGCTTGTCCTCCCCCAGGAACGGTGACAGTCCCGTGAGCATCACGTACGCTAACACACCCATGCTCCTAAACACAGAAGATGGAGCTTTAATGGAGAACAAAGAACACACTCAGATCAGAGAGGAGTCCTAAATCACCAAGCTGCTCATGGTGGATTTGTTACACGTTGGCAATATTAGCTAAAACCACCATGAAGGAAAGCTAAAGGTTTCCTACCACATATCTGTTGCTGTGCTGATGGGCTCATAACTCAGAATCTCAGGAGCTAAAAACAAGAGGACACTTTTATTCAGAGGGACGTGGAGCTGCTGCCTCAGAAGGACGCTGACGCTGACCCACCAACATATTCTGGAGTGCCCATGATCTCTCTGAGCTCCTGCTGACTGCTGACCATCCTGGACAGACCAAAGTCTACGATCTTAATGTCGCCCAGAGGAGAGCTGCTGGTGAGCAGGATGTTCTGAGGCTGTCAGCAAACACAGGAAGTTAGCATCAGGAAAGCTCCGTGCCCCAAAGCTGTTGTTCTCTGAAGACATTTGCCTGTCCTCCATCTTCTGCAACTACAACTGAAATGAATAAAACTGGACTACTGACCTTGAGATCCAGGTGGACCACGTTGTTCTGGTGGAGGAAGGAGACGCCCTCCAGGATCTGTCTCATCAACCTCTTCACGTCCTCCTCGCTGAAGGCCTCATCCGACACACACTGATTAAAGATCTCGCCTCCGGCCGCACTGAAACACAACCGATCACACAAGTTCAGGTCAGAATGTGAGCTTTCTCCTTCACACACAGGTTCCACCAGAACCATGATGGAATAACAGAGCACCAGAGGAAGGAGAACACTGATAGTCACACAAAACCTGGCGGACTGCTGCCCTGATTCAAGGGTTTCATGTCCTCGGGCCTGAGTGGATCAGCTCAGTTAGACAGAGAAGAAAGAGCAGCAAGAAGGAGGAGAGGGCAGTCAAGAATAGCCCAGGAAGCCCTGAAGGTTCTGCTGAATTAGGCTTCATCTCAGAGGAAAGTGGAGGAGGAGGAGGAGGAGGATTAAAAAAAGACCAACACGAGGAACCAAAGTCACTGAGCCGGCGCCCTGAAGGCCATGAAAGCAGCTGATGCCTTCAGAGACGCTTCACACACAGGCGGAAGAGCTGAGCTGCAAGCACTCATCACAAACCTAATCTGTGGTGTCTGAACTGCTGAAGGAGTCCACGCCACCTTCTGCCCACGTTCCCTGGCTGGACCATAAAGGATCTGGACCAAAGTCCGGACTGCAGGGCTGCCAGAAGCCACACAAACGTGGGAAAGAATTCCACCTACACGTGAACATTAAATGTCTGTGTGGGTTCAGTTCAAGATAAAGTGGGAGGCGCTCTCTCTCTCTCTCTCTCTCACACACACACACACACACACACACACACACACACGGAATCAGAGCTGATTCCTCAGTAGATCAGACATGTTTCTCCAGGAACTCCACTGAAGAAACGTGTGTGTGTGTGTGTCTGTGAGAAAGAGACAGACACCGTTCTGATCATTTGCTATTATTTGTTACTGCAAACAGGTGAAACTGCTACCTTGACCTTTGACCTTTGGCACGCTGCCTGTGGAGCCCTGAAGCCCCTGCAGGGGCCTCACAGCTTGATTGACGAGTGGCTCATGTAATTAATGGAACAGTGCTGTGAGAATGGATCAATTCAGCTTTGATCGGCTGACCTACAAACCTGCTTCCTGTCTGACAGCAACCCCCAACACAGAAGAGCATGATGGGAGCAGGTCACCTGTCTGAGACCACGTCCACGTGCCCACGTTCGTGCACAAGCACCTTTACGAAGAAGATAACTGGTTCATAATGAGGCTGTTACGATGCTGTTTGTGCCAGTCAAAGGAAAGGCCTAAGGACTTAATGTGCACGTGCTCGTCATCATCTTATCAGAATAAATCAGTGATTTAGGTTGAAGGGCTGGTTCCAGCAGCGTGCACATGCCGCGGCGTGCACAGGCAGCGGCGTGCACAGGCAGCGGCGTGCACAGGCCGCGGCGTGCACAGGCCGCGGCGTGCACAGGCAGCGGCGTCGGGTCTTCCCACTGTTGTTCTCGCCCCAGGACCGCCCCCCTCCCGTGCGTGACCATGCCATGACCGCGTCACGTGCACTGGTGCATCCAAACTCTGGAGCTCAGCCAGAGCTCGATACGGCTGTGTCATTATCTCTCCCCTCTTCTGTCATCCCTCTCTCATCTCCACCACTCTTCCTCTGCCACGCTCTCTTCTTTGGCCTTCTTTTCACTCTTTTTCCCACCATAGCATGAATAGATTTCTGTTGACCTTCATCTGTAACACCACCTCCCTCCTCCTCCTCTACCTCCCTCCTCCTCCTCTCCCCCCCCACGTCCCTCCATCAGCTGTTGCCCCACTGCCCGAAATATCTGTCAGCTGATCAGAGCTGTTCTGCCCCAGTTCCCTAAGATACAAGACAGAAAGAGAAAGGACATGAGGAGACAGGAGAGAAGGAGACAGGACAGGAGACAGGAGAGGAGGAGAAGGACAGGAGACAGGAGAGGAGGAGAAAGGACATGAGGAGACAGCACATGAGAGAGGACAGGAGGAGAAGGGACATGAGGAGACAGGAGAGAAGGATACAGGACAGGAGACAGGAGAGGAGGAGAAAGGACAGGAGACAGGAGAGAGGAGAAAGGACAGGAGGAGACAGGACAGGAGACAGAGAGGAGGAGAAAGGACATGAGGAGACAGCACATGAGAGAGGACAGGAGGAGAAGGGACATGAGGAGACAGGAGAGAAGGATACAGGACAGGAGACAGGAGAGGAGGAGAAAGGACAGGAGACAGGAGAGGAGGAGAAAGGACAGGAGGAGACAGGACAGGAGACAGGAGAGGAGGAGAAAGGACAGGAGACAGGAGAGGAGGAGAAAGGACATGAGGAGACAGGATATGAGAGAGGACATGAGGAGAAAGGACATGAGACAGGAATGTGGAATAATCAATAAACATTTGATCCAGATGTGATCATCTGAAAGAAACTGACCCATTTAGCTCCTGTCTGAACAGGGTGCATGATGGGAAATGGAGTTCAACTGAAGGAGCAAAGAGATAGACGTGCATATTAACACACAACAGATGGATTAACACAAAAGATAATAAAACCCAGAGGCAACAACAGCAACCCAGAGGTAAACAACAACAACAACCCAGAGGTAAACAACAGCCAAAAACACAGTCAGGTTAAACTGATAATTCATGATTTTTAAAAGGAAGGTCTGATGTGTGTGTGTGTGTTCCATCCTCATTGATGGTAGTAATTAATCCTGGGATTATGTGTGTTTGGGTGGGGACGGGGCCTGATGAGGGGGTGGATCAGGAGCAGCATTAACGGGTCCTTCAGGAATCCCCTTAACTGCGCAGATTAGGGAGTGTAAACAGGATCCGCTCAGACAGGCTTTCTGTCAGCAAACTGATACCAGATCCAGCTAAAGTTAGCATGAGGACGTAGAGAAATCGACCACCCTGTCCAATAACAGGGATTTAACCACCGCTGTAGACACCAGTAACACCAGGACTACCAGTAACACCTGGACACCAGTAACACCAGAACCACCAGGACCCCAACACACCTGTTGAAGGATGTTTTACCATTGATAGGCAGTTCTATCCTGGACCAGATCAATGGTTCTTTAGTGTCAGGTTATGTACCCCGGTCCTACAAGGTGGCAGTGATTAAACCGTTGCTTAAAAAACCATCACTGGATCCTGATGTGTTAACAAATTATAGGCCGATATCCAACCTTCCTTTGATCTCTAAAGTTCTAGAGAAGGTGGTGGTGACTCAGTTACTGGAGCACCTGCAGAGGAACAGCCTGTTTGAGATGTTTCAGTCAGGCTTTAGAGCTCATCACAGCACAGAAACAGCACTTCTTAAAGTCACTCATGATCTTCTCATAGCTTCAGATCATGGACTGGTCTCTATGCTGGTTCTGCTGGACCTCAGTGCTGCTTTTGATCCAGTTGATCACAGCATCCTGTTACAGAGACTGGAACATGTGATTGGGATTAAAGGGACAGCACTAGACTGGTTTAGATCATATTTATCTGATAGATACCAGTTTGCTCATGTCCATGGTGTTCCCTCCTCATACAGTAGGGTTAGCCATGGGGTTCCTCAAGGTTCTGTACTTGGACCAATCCTCTTCACCTTGTACATGCTTCCCTTAGGGAACATTATTCGGCAGCATGGGATAAATGTTCATTGTTATGCTGATGACACTCAGCTTTATTTATCCATGAAACCAGAGGAGACAGAGAAGTTAGTGAAGCTCCAGACCTGTCTTAAATACATAAAGTCCTGGATGTCTTCAAATTTCCTCCTTAACTCAGGAAAAACTGAGGTCATGGTGTTTGGTCCTGAACCTCTCAGGGATAGATTAGATCACATGATCACTCTAGATGGTATCTCATTAACATCTAGTCTCTCTGTGAGGAATCTCGGAGTAACTTTTGATCAAAATCTCTCCTTCAACTCACACATTAAAACAGTCTCTAGAAGTGCCTTTTTTCACCTGAGGAACATCACAAAGATCAGGAAGCTACTGACCCACCATGATGCTGAAAAGTTAGTCCAGCATTTGTTACTTCCAGGCTGGACTATTGTAATTCTTTATTATCAGGGTGTCCAAACAACTCTTTAAGAAGCCTCCAGCTGATCCAAAATGCTGCAGCCAGAGTTCTGACAGGTATTGACCACAGAGGTCACATGACTCCTGTAATGGCGTCTCTTCATTGCCCATTAAATTTAGAATAATTTTTAAAACCCTTCTTTTGACCTACCAGGTCCTCAGAGGCCTAGCTCCATCCTACCTGGAGGAGCTAGTGACACCTTACCAGCCCAATAGACCGCTCTGCTCTCAGAATGCTGGTCTACTTCCCAGAGTTTCTAGGAGTAGAATGGGGGGCCGAGCATTATCCTACACATAATTATCATACAAGGGGGTCATCTAATTCAGTGGTCCCCAACCTTTTCTGTACCACGGACCAGTTTAATGTCTGACAATATTTTCACGGCCCAATCTTAAGGTGTAGCAGATAAAAACAAAATAAAATGACAAGATTGGCATTAAAAACTGTGGTATTTTCTCTATCATAATAATAATAATGAACGTAAATCCACTATGTAATCATGTGCAACTTTCTTAGCAGCGTCCTCGTAACATCACACCAACAACAGAGCAACAACCTTTCTGCCCCAACACAATGCAACACACTCTGGTCGCTATGGTAAGGTTTAAACATACCTTCAAAATAAGACACAACACAAAAACAAAGTGCATGAAAATGCTCGCTGTTCACAGCAGCACTGAATCAGTGGGAGCCCTGAGACGGTCCCATCTTGGGCTTATGGGGGACAATGAAACCCGAAGTGTGCTACTTGGGTCCAGTCTGCTCCGTAACTTGGTTTTGGGTGCCGTCACTGCAGAAAACCCTGCTTCCCACAGATACCATGTGGGCAATGGCACCAGGGTTTTTAGTGCTGTTGTGGCGATCTCGGGGTTTCTGCCATGACTTTAATCCACGCAGACAACGCA